>NC_084636.1:8852601-8865101 GCF_033978795.1 Nerophis ophidion | reverse complement strand
GCGTTCAAGGACTGTCGAAATTAGTAAGACAAACCAGCACTCGCCAAATCCTCTCATGTTTAATAGAAACAGTGGGATTTCTAACAATCAGGAAAGTTTGTGTCATGTTTGCTCTCTTGCAGAAACAATATTACTAAAGGCTTATAGTGGCCACATGTTTGGGTTAGCTCTTATTTCCAAAATTGTGTACACTAGTGCAGTGGTTTTCAAATGGGGGTATGCGTACCCCTGGGGGTTCTTGAAGGTATGCCAAGGGGTACGTGAGATTTTAAAAAAACATTCTAAAAATAGTACAGTTCAAAAATCCCTTATAAATATATTTATTGAATAATAGTTCAACAAAATATGAATGTAAGTTCATAAACTGTGAAAAAAATTACAACCATGCAATATTCATTGTTGACAGCTAGATGTTTTGTGGACATGTTACATAAATTTTGATGTTAAAGATTTTTTTTTTTTTGGTGGAAAAATGTTTAGAATGAAGTTGATGAATCCAGATGGATCTCTATTACAATCCCCAAAGAGGGCACTTTAAGTTGATGATTACTTCTATGTGCAGAAATCTTTATCTAAAATTGAATCACTTGTTTATTTTTCAACAAGTTTTTACTTATTTTTATTTTATTTTTTCCAAATAGCTCAAGAAAAACCACTACATGAGCAATATTTTGCACTGTTATACAATGTAATACATCAGAAACTGATGACATAGTGCTGTATTCTGCTTCTTTATCTCTTTTTTTCAACCAAAAATGCTTTCCTCTGATTAGGGGTACTTGAATTAAAAAAATGTTCACAGGGGGTAGGTACATCACTGAAAAAAGGTTGAGAACCACTGCACGAGTGAATTCGGATCTTATGGCCGCTTATGTGGACACTTGTACTACCATCTGGTGGTGTCAGAAGAGTATAACATATAAGGGAATTTTGGGGAAAAAAGTGTAAAAAAAAAAAAGAATTAGCCTGTCACTAAACATGTAGTACACGTTTGTGTACTTATGGACTAAGTACATGATATCAAAAGATGATTCTTAGTTTTTATTCCAATTAGGGTCCAATAAGCCAAAATAGTAAAGATAATTAAAAATAAGCATGTAAACAAACAGCTTGGGTCTTAAGAGATCAAATTAAAACACAAATTCTATTTTTTCCACCATCTTTTCCATCGTCATACATTTTTGAAAAAGCCTCAGGGAGCCACTAGGGCGGCGCTAAAGAGTTGCCTGCTCCCGTGATCTAAAGTCATAATTAAGGTTCCAAGTGAAATATTTGCTCGCCAGACATCCCAGTTGAAAAGCAGAAGGAAAGAAAATGTCACTACAACATCTGAGTCACGGTTTATTTATAGCTCTCTTGTTGTGTTGGACGAGGACGCTTCGGGGTCAGCGGTGATTGGCTGGCGAGCGGCGGGACAAAGTGAAGAGATCCGAAAGCGCGGTCTCTGGCTGCCTGCCTCGCTCCGGATTTATCCGACTGGAATGTCAAATGCCACAGCTTTCCCAGAGGTGTCTTTGACAAAAAGAGCAAAACCAAGAACCAGTTTGGCCGAGACGGGATTCAGGACCGCGTGTAGTTAAAAGTTGGAAAAAAAACAGACGTGCCTTTTTAGGGATGTTGTATTTTTATGAGTACTAAACATGCTTTTGAAAAAGCTCCTTGAAAACTCAAATGCAAGATGGACATGATATCACCTCGAGCTCCTGTGAAGCTTTGGAAGAAAAAAAAGCAGGCTTCACTACACATTTTAAAATACAAGCTTAAAACATTCTACTCAAACTGTTAAACTGTGACTGCTGTTATTACCCATTTCTGGTATTTTGTTTTATTTCCTGTTCAGTGCTCTTATTTTTGCCGTGTTGGTTTTCATCCAGAATGTCTCAGTAGTACATTGCTGCAACGTACTCTTTTTTTTTTTTTTTTTTTTTTTACAGAATTTACCCCACATTTTATGTCGACATCTAACGGTTCCACTTTAAATTTATGTGTGGCCAAAGAGAAGCATGACCTTATAGTAAAAACACAAGACATACATACATTTTTGGTGTTTGCATTTTTACAAAAAGAAAAACAAATCCAGATTTTTACAAAAAAATCCAATATCAAATGCAAAGAAAGCTCAACAAGGATCCTAACTTAGATTTTTGTGAAAATCAAATGGAACTTTTAGTACATTGCACTTAAAACGCACAATACAATTTGTTTCAAGTACAGCATACATATATATATATATATATATATATATATATATATATATATATATATACATAAATTACAGGCCAAAAGTTTGCAAACACCTTCTCCTCATTCAATTTTCTTTATTTTCATGACTATTTACATTGTAGATTATCACTGAAGGCATCAAAACCATGACACCTGTAAAGTGAAAACCATTTCAGGTGACTACCTCTTGCCTCTTGAAGCTCATGGAGAGAATGCCGAAAGTGTGCAAAACAATAATCAGAGCAAAGGATGGCTATTTTGAAAAAAAAAAAACTAGAATATAAAACATTGTTTCCGTTATTTCACCTTTTTTTTTGTTAAGTACATAAATCCACATGTGTTCATTCATAGTTTTGAGGCCTTCAGTGACAATCTACAATGTAAATAGTCATGAAAATAATGAAAGCGGATTGAATGAGGAGAAGGTGTGTCCAAACTTTTGGTCTGTATATATATATATATATATATATGTATTTATATGCATATACATATACCAAAAAGTTCTATTTTGGTTTCATCTGACCACATGACATTCTCCCAATCCTCTGCTGTATCATCCATGTATCCATTTTGGTATAAACTCAACTTGTCGTGTTTGGAGGAAGAAGAATACTGAGTTGCATCCCAAGAACACCATACCTACTGTGAAGCATGGGGGTGGAAACATCATGCTTTGGGGCTGTTTTTCTGCTAAGGGGACAGGACGATTGATCCGTGTTAAGGAAAGAATGAATGGGGCCATGTATCGTGAGATTTTGAGCCAAAACCTCCTTCCATCAGTGAGAGTTTTGAATGGTTGACCAAATACTTATTTTCCACCATAATTTACAAATAAATTATTCAAAATTCCTACAGTGTGAATTCCTGGATTTTTTGTTTCACATTCTGTCTCTCACAGTTGAAGTGTACCTATGATGAAAATTACAGACCTCTGTCATCATTTTAAGTGGGAGAACTTGCACAACCGGTGGCTGACTAAATACTTTTTTGCCCCATTGTATATATATATATATATATATATATATATATATATATACATACATATACACACACATGTATATATAAAAAAAATAAAAATAAATACAATAAAATAAGAAATAGATAAAAACAACAAAAGAGCCAGCATGTCAGTTTTGTGTTAATAGCATCATTATTTCAACCTTTTCTCATTATATTACACTTTTATTAAACTTTTTACATTTTTATTTTTGTCTTTTTACTAAGTAACACTGTTTTTACAAAAAAAATTAGCAGCAACCCTGATTGAAACTGAATGGAAGAAAAGAAGCGAACGCTCCAGGGTGAAACAGAGGAGAAAGGCGGTTTAATGGAAAATGGACGTCTGCCAAGCGTCAAAGTGTCCTCTGGGCTGTCTGCCGTTTTTACGTCCGTCGCAAACGTCTCGCCGCCGAGGGCACGTGTGCGCGAGCGAGCCTGTCTGCCCGTTACGACTCGTTCCTTTAGCCGTAAAAAAAAAAAGAAGAGACGGACGTGTAATTGCGGCCCACTTCCTGTTTGGCGAGCCGTAAAGACGGATGATAAGACGCTCAAGGAGACGCGTCTGCCGCTCGGCGAGGTCGCTGAGAGCGCCGCTCCTCCTCCCTTTGCCGCCGTGTCCTCCTTGAAAGGGGAACGTTGTCTGCTCTTATCTGGGCATCTCCGAGGAGGGGAGGAGGGCCGCCTGCTTGCTCTCAAGCCGTGATTCATGCTCACCTCGCCACGCCGACATAACAGAGCACGTATCAGCGCGTGATGGATGAGCGGGGCGGGGGGTTCAGCAGGTCAGGCCGGGCCTCAAGTATGTGTGAGGCAGATAGGGTCAAAGTAAAGAAACGGCCGACATGAACCACAGAGATGAACCATGAACAACCAATGTGAAAATAATCGTTTGCTCTGGTCTGAATCAAACACGGCAATTTTTCCGCCTTCCAGGTTATTCCGTGAGACTTTCCTACACAAAACCACATTCAAACAAGCATAAAAAGCTAGACCCGAACATTTTTAGGCCGATAAAAATCCCTTCCCAATCAAGCCAATGTTGATAAATGTGTCAGGGTTATTAGGTGTCGAACCCCAAGATGCAGAGCAGGAGGCAGGCATTAGATAAGAAGACATGATTTAATTAAAACTAAAGAAGAACAAACAAAAAGCACGCACTCGGGTGGAATAACCAACTAAGGGAGCTAGCCTTGGGAGCTAGAAAAACAAAAAGGAACTTGAGCATGGAAGCTAGTGGATAGCAAACAGAAAAACTGGAAATAACTAATGCTAACAAAAACAGCTTACCGCTACGACGGCCAGGAGAAAGTGTAGCATGACAGGTAGCACGACAAGAGTGACATGTGGCAACGACAATGCAATACAATACAATGATCCAGCCCTGACTGGAGGAACAAAGCAGGTAAAATAGGAGCCGGCTGATTGACATCAGGTGTGACCAGATGCCAATCAGCCGCAGCTGAGTGAAAACAGGACACAGGGAGACAGACAGGAAGCCGAACCAAAATAAGAGCACTAGACAGGAACTAAGGACAGGAAATACTAAACACAGAGGAAACATACAAATGCAGAGGAAAACTAAAACATAGACAAACTGTCAGGGGAAAGCCTGACAAAATTGTTTCAAATAACTTTTTCAACTTCATTACGAGTACTGATGTTATGTCTTGAGTAAGGATTGGATCCCAAGATGCAGAGACGGGAGGCGAAGTTGAATCACAAAAGAAGATTGTCTTTAATAAGTTCAAAAGGATAACTCAAGGCGATGGGGCAAAAGCGCACACCATGGAAGGAGGACTAAACTGAAGGAGGACTCTCGATGGTCAGCAACAGGTTCAACAAAAACTTCTCTCGCTTACTGGGGAACTAGGGAACAAAAAGTCCAGATGTAAGGAACGGTGATAAGAAAGGAGAAGGAACGTACTGAGTTGGTTGGATGTGAGTTGAGCATGCGGGCATGGAAAGCACAGGAGTCAATAACCGGCGAGGAGCAGCTGACTGTGGTGAACTTAAATAGAGCCGAGCAGTGAGTAGTCGCAGGTGTGTCTAGTTGGAACTAATGGATGGAGGAAAAATAACACAAAAGCAATATGGAGAAGACAGGAAAACAATACACAACAACTGAGTGCATTACAGAGTCAATATTTAAGCCTGAAATGACAGGAGTGTCACTCCTGTTGCCAAGGCAACAATGTTTTCCTCCAGGTTAGCGACAGAAAATTTTTACATTGATATAATATAATTTATAGTATAACATAATATAACAAGATGTGTGAATGCTCCTATGTTGAAGTTGAACTGTGTGACCGTCTCCTGCCGTCGTCGTGCGGGTTTAATGGACCACCCAGGAAGGGCATCTCTCTTGAGCAGGTTTGACTCTGGTTTATTTTTCAATAAACAAGCTTTAGTGTAGGTCGGATCGCTTTTCAGCAGCTCCTTTCCACGTCGTCATCGTCCTCTTCTATGGCTCGCTCTCTGTCGCTCTTTGATCGCTCTTGCTCTTCATCTGCTCCTGCAGGCTCTCCAAATCCTTCCTTTCACGATTCCTCCTCCTTTTCCCCTTTTATACAGCATGCGGAGATAGGTTAATCTTTTCCTGGTGTGTGAGCCATGCACCTGATTTAGATTGTGGCGGCATCGCTCCCGGCACGTCCCGCCTCTCTGCTCCGCCGCATTCTCCACCTCCTTGCCACCATCTTGGGCAGGGCTGCAGCGTGCCCTGTCCCGCCGTCGGCCCGTCGGCTGCACCTCTCCACAAACTGAAATGCTGAAAAAATGTAGTATGAATGTAACAATAGTTTGAATATTGAAGAGTTTGAATTTCCAGGAAAACTAGAATTTGGTTTGGAACATGGGAAAGTGCTAGTTTGAATGTCCGGGATGAGTTGAAAGTGTTGAAAGTGGAATGGTTTGAATCGGTGGAAAAATGTGGAAATTGTGGATGTTTGAACGATGGCCAATTCATTTTAAATGGGGAAAATGAAGAAGAATGGGAAATCCGGGAATTTTTTTTTTAGAATTGTTGAAGTAGAGTGAACAATTCCCAAACAGGCTGAATATTTTGAAGTTAGAACAGTTTGAATCAGATGAAAAATGTGGGAGTTGTGGAACTTTGAAGAACGTCCCATTGATTTAATTAGGAATTTCCCAAAATTTGGGGGAATTCAGGAAAAAATGGACATTTTTTTACTTGAATGGTTTGAATGAGTTGAAATGGTTGGTGTGAACATTTTTCAAATCAACAGAGAAATGTTTCATTGAGAAATGGTATTACGAAATTCCTTGAATTTCGGGAAAACCGGGAATTTTTCAAGTAAAAAAAAATAACTTTGTTTTTTGTCTGGAAAACGTGTGTTGAAATACAGTGGCTACAGCTAATTAGCATAGCTGCTCAAGCTAGCTAGGACAGTGGTTCTCAAACTTATTTCACCGAGTGTGTCACGTTTGTAAATCTGATTTCATGTTTGATCATGTTTTGTTTCGTGTTCTGGACTCTTGTTCTGTTTTTTCACTTCCTGGTTTGTTTTTGTTACCATGACAACTCATTGCTTTTCACATTTCCCTCCTAGTCACGCCCATGCCCTCAGTCCAGCACCTGTTCGTAATTATTCACAGCCACTATTTAAGTCAATTTCTTTCTGTCCATCAGTCTGGGAACATCAACTTTCATTACCCACGCCGTTCTAACTTTGATTGTAATCTACAACCTTGCTGCTCATTCTCCATGCCCACGATCACCTGCCACGCACCTTGCTATTCTTGCCTCCTGTTTTTGTTGTCACAGTAAGTGTTTTGTTTTAGTTGTTTATAGTCATGCCATCGTGCTGTTTCTGTTCTTACTTCATTCATGCCAACCGAGCAAGTGTTTTTGTTTCCTGTTTATATTTTGTAGCCAAACTTTATACCTCCTTGTGAGCGCCCTTAGTTTGTTTATTTCTGTATTTGGAATTCCAAATAAAACATCATGTACCTTAATTCACGCCTGGCTCGTCCTGTAATCCCTCTGCGTCGAAGGAGCACACACAATCCATGTCCCAGTTTGACAGAGTGCCACCTCTGAAAGATCTTGGCTCTCCTAGTACCACCATAATTAAAATACAGTAGCAAAGTAGGCCAAAGTATTCATTAAAAACAAGGCAGAGGATTTATTTAACAAGAATATTTAATATTTTTGGCTACTGTAACAGTAACACTGTGTTTGAATATAAGAAGATAAAACACTGTACTTTAATCAACTGATTTTTTTGGGGTGTACCACGAGTACCATTATTGGTACACGGTACCACAGATTGAGAATCCCTGATCACGGACATTTACATGGCAGAATCCCACTAGACACACTTAAAAAAATAGTAGCCAAGGGTGTTCATGAGAACTATCAGACAGCTGTGTCGGTCACATACACTATATTACCAAAAGTATTTGGCCACCTGCCTTGACTCACATATGAACTTGAAGTGCCATCCCATTCCTAACCCATAGGGTTCAATATGATGTCGGTCCACCTTTTGCAGCTATTACAGCTTCAACTCTTCTGGGAAGGCTGTCCACAAGGTTACGGAGTGTGTTTATAGGAATTTTCCACAATTCTTCCAAATGTGCATTGGTGAGGTCACACACCAGGCCTGGCTCTCAGTCTCCGTTCTAATTCATCCCAAAGGTGTCCTATCAGGTTCAGGTCAGGACTCTGTGCGAGCCAGTCAAGTTCATCCACACCAGACTCTGTCATCCATGTCTTTATGGACCTTGCTTTGTGCACTGATGCACAGTCATGTTGAAAGAGGAAGGGTCCCGCTTCAAACTGTTCCCACAAGGTAGGGAGCACGGAATTGTCCAATATGTTTTGGTATCCTGGAGCATTCAAAGTTCCTTTCACTGGAACTAAGAGGCCAAGCCAAACTCCTAAAAAACAACCCCACACCATAGTTCCTCCTCCTCCAAATGCCACGCTCGGCACAATGCAGTCCGAAATGTACCGTTCTCCCGGCAACCTCCAAACCCAGACTCGTCCATCAGATTTCCAGATGGAAAAGCATTATTCATCACTCCAGAGAAGGCGTCTCCACTGCTCTAGAGTCCAGTGGCGACGTGTTTTGCGCCACTGCATCCTCCGCTTTGCATTAGACTTGGTGATGTATGGCTTAGACACAGCTGCTCGGTCATGGGAACCCATTCCATGACGCTCTCTGCGTACTCTACCATGCGCTTCCATATCCGCTGACCCCTCTCTGTCAGTTTACGTGGCCTACTACTTGATGGCTGAGTTGCTGTTGTTCCCAAACTCTTCCATTTTCTTATAATAAAGCTGACTTTGGAATATTTAGAGGAAATTTGACGACTGGATTTGTTGCACAGGTGGCATCCTATGACAGTTTCTTTCACAAATGTTTGTAGAAACAGTCTCCATGCCTAAGTGCTTGATTTTATACACCTGTGGCCGGGCCAAGTGATTAGGACACCTGATTCTCATCATTTGGATGGGTGTCCAAATACTTTAGGTAATATAGTTTACTTTTATGCATTGACTGCCTGAAAGACTATTGTGCATGTGCCGGTCAATGAAGATAAACAGCGCGCACGCGCATAAAAACTGATAGTTAACATTCACCAGGGTCATTATTTTCCAGCTGTTTTCCAATACACAACGTGAGTATTGATATACAACACTAGCATGCTATAATACAAGTATTGTTTCGACATTTGAAACATTTGTTTTCAAAGTTCCCAGCGGAGCAGTAAAGCACAGTGGACGCCGTAAAACAAAGCGCTCTATTTGAACATGGCTGCAAAAACGCTCGATATGGGCCGGTGTGTTCAGTAAAAAAGTATCAAGAAGAAAGTCCCCCCCCCCCCCCCTCCGGCGTCTTTCTGGACAGGAACGGAGCTGGGAAGGAGCCAAGGCCTCCACAAAGGACGACTGTGCTGCAGTACCACAAAGAACGAAGCACCGTACGACATTCTTCACCTCCAGTCCCCCTCCTCACTCTCCTCGTCTTTAAACACAGGATCACTATTCTTACTCACTATAGGGGTCATATTAAGATGTTTTTTTTCTACATTTAAACCACTTCCTTGTGGCCAATATTTCACAAAGAATAATTTAATATTTCACAAAGAATAATTAAATATTTCATAAAGAAAACTTCAATATTTCACAAATAATACTTGAATATTTCACAAAAAAAATATTCAATATTTCACGAAAAATACTTTAATATTTCACAAAAAATACTTTAATATTTTACAAAAAATACTTCAATATTTCACAAAAGAATACTTTAATATTTAACAAAACGATACTTAAACATTTCAAAAAGGATACTACAATATTTCACAAAGAATACTTTAATATTTCACAAAACGATACTTCAATATTTCACAAAAGAATACTTAAATATTTCACATAGAATACTTAAATATTTCACAAAGAATACTTTAATATTTCACAAAAGAATACTTTAATATTTCACAAAATAATACTTTAATATTTCACAAAATAATCATTTAATATTTCACAAAATAATCATTTATTTCACAAAAGAATACTTTAATATTTCACAAAAGAATACTTCAATATTTCACAAAATAATGATTCAATATTTCACAAAGGATACTTCAATATTTCAAAAATAACACTAATATTTCACAAAACAATACTTCAATATTTCACAAAGAATACTTTATTATTTCACAAGAGAATACTTTAATTTTTCACAAAGAATACTTTAATAGTTAACAAAATAATACTTCAATATTTCACAAAATAATCATTTAATATTTCACAAAAGAATAATTCAATATTTCACAAAGGAAACTCGAATATTTCACAAAGAATAAGTTAATATTACACAAAAGAATACTTTTAAATATTTCACAAAAGAATGATTCAATATTTAAAAAACAATACTTTAATATTTCACAAATAATACTTTAATATTTCACAAATAATACATTAATATTTCACAAAAGAATGATTCAATATTTCACAGAGAATACTTTAATATTTCACAAAAAATACTTTAATATTTCACAAAAAATACTTTATTTCACAAAAAATACTTTAATATTTCACAAAAAATACTTAAATATTTCACAAAACAATACTTAAATATTTCACAAAGAATACTTTATTATTTCACAAAAGAATAATTTAACATTTCACAAATAATACTTCAATATTTCACAAAATAATTATTTAATATTTCACAAGGAATGCTTTAATATTTCACAAAAGAATACTTCAATATTTCAAAAAAAGATACTTCAATATTTTACAGAGAATACTTCAATATTTCACAAAAGAATACTTCATTATTTCACAAGGGATACTTCAATATTTCACAAAGAATAATTCAATATTTCACAAAAGAATACTTCAATATTTCACGAACAATACCTCAATATTTCACAAAGAATACTTTATTATTTCACAAAAGAATAATTTAACATTTCACAAATAATACTTCAATATTTCACAAAATAATTATTTAATATTTCACAAGGAATGCTTTAATATTTCACAAAAGAATACTTCAATATTTCAAAAAAAGATACTTCAATATTTCACAGAGAATACTTCAATATTTCACAAAAGAATACTTCATTATTTCACAAGGGATACTTCAATATTTCACAAAGAATAATTCAATATTTCACAAAAGAATACTTCAATATTTCACGAACAATACCTCAATATTTCACAAAAGAATACTTCAATATTTCACAAAAGAATACTTCGATTTTTCACAAAGGATACTTCAATATTTCACAAAAGAATAGATAAATATTTTACAAAAGAATAATTCAATATTTCACAAAGGATATTTCAATATTTCACAAAGAATTCTTCAAACTTTCTTGAATGAATAACTATATATATATATATACATATATACATACACAGTACAGGCCAAAAATGTCTCATTCAATGCATTTTCTTTATTTTCATGACTATTTACATTGTAGATTGTCCCTGAAGGCATCACAACTATGAATGAACACATGTGGAGTTATGTACTTACCAAAAAAAAGGTGAAATAACTGAAAACATGTTTCAATATTCTACTTTCTTCAAAATAGCCACCCTTTGCTCGGATTACTGCTTTGTACACTCTTGGCATTCTCTGGATGAGCTTGAAGAGGTAGTCACCTGAAATGGTTTACACTTTCACAGGTGTGCTTGAAGCTCACCAACATAATTTTATATATACATTTATATTTTTTTGTCTTTCCCCCACAATTTCCCTCTCCTTCTTCTTCTTTCTACCCCCTCTTGCTGCACCAAAACAATAAATTTACCCAAACATTTAATAAAGTCAAATACAAAATAAGGCAACAAAAGAAGCATCCTACATTTGTCTTTGGTCGGATTCATTAATTTTTTATTCAACTTGGACGCTGGCGGGCCTGTGGGCGGTAGTTTAAGCACCCCCTGTTCTAGAGTGTACAAACTAGAAATTTCAGGATGTAAAAATGTCTCTTCAGGCATTATTTTGGCCACCTTTTGACCAGTAGACCAGCCAGTAAGCTACACCTTCCAAAGCCTCATGCCTGGTTTGTGTGCAAGCTGAGTTAAAGGCCTAAGGAAATTTGATTTTCTTATTTAAACAGGGATAGCAGGTCCATTCTATGTGTCATACTTGATCATTTCGCGATATTGCCATTTTTTTGCTAAAAAGGATTTAGTAGAGAACATCGACGATAAAGTTTGCAACTTTTGGTCTTTAATAAAAAAAACCTTGCCTGTACCGGAAGTAGCAGACGATGTGCGCGTGACGTCACGGGTTGTAGGGCTCCTCACATCTGAACATTGTTTACAATCATGGCCACCAGCAGCGAGAGCAATTCGGACCGAGAAAGCGACGATTTCCCCATTATTTTGAGCGAGGATGAAAGATTTGTGGATGAGGAAAGTGTGAGTGAAGGACTAGAAAAAAAAACTAGACGGCAGAGCGATTTAGATGTTATTAGACAAATTTACTGGGATAATTCTGGAAAATCCCTTATCTGCTTATTGTGTTACTAGTGTTTTAGTGAGATTATTTGGTCGTAGCTGTACAACCTGAAAGTCGGAGGGGTGTTGCCACGGCTGTGGTGACCGCCAGTGTCTCCGAGGGAAGCCACGTTTCACGACAAGGCGAAGGCAGCCGATGCTTCCTCCACGGTGGAAGCATCTGATGGTCAGGGGCGGCCGGTGGGAGGAGGCAAGAGAGTCTGCAGCTGCCTCTTTGACAGGTGGAGGAGAAACGACGCAAGCGGCATGGCGTAGTGGGTAGAGC
>NC_084636.1:8825101-8847601 GCF_033978795.1 Nerophis ophidion | reverse complement strand
GGACTAGAAACAAAAACACTTACTGTGACACGAAGTAACTATGACATGAGCAGAGTGAACAGAAGTAGACACAGCTACAACAATAGATATTAATGACATTGACAGGTAGTGGTGACAATAATCCAGCACTGACCGGAGGGGAAGGCATCTTTAAATAGTAACTGGCTGATTTACACCAGGTGTGGCCAGGTGCCAATCAGCCACAGCTGGGGAGACACAGCACTCAGGGAAACAAACAGGAAACGGACAAAATAAGAGCGCTGACAGGAAAAAAAAGACAAACGTAGAGGAAGAACTAAAACATGGCCAGGTACTATTTAAACCTGCCTGACACTCCTAATTTGATGTATGCAGTAACATATTGTGTCATTTATCTACCTATTTTTTTGTCAACATTATGAAGGAAAAACTGTAAAAATTGATTGTTAATCTACTTGTTCATTTACTGTTAATATCTTCTAACATGTTCTATCTACACTTTTGTTAAAATGTTATAATCACTTATTCTTCTCTTGTTTGATACATTACATTAGTTTTGGATGATACCACACCTTTGGGTATTAATCCGATACCAAGTAGTTACAGGTATAATGTATAATTTATTGTAGCAATGCATCATCATACATTGGTCATATTCAAAGGAGGACCGGTATTTTTCAGAGGCCGTATAGTACCGAATATGATTCATTAGTATCGCGGTACTATACTAATACCGGTATACCGTACAACCCCTAGCCTGTATCCATCCATCCATTTTTCTACCGCATATTCCCTTGTGGGGTTGCGGGGGGCGCTGGCGCCTATCTCAGCTACAATCGGGCGGAAGGCGGAGTACACCCTGGACAAGTCGCCACCTCATCGCAGCCCTAGCCTGTAATAAATTTTAAAGAATCAGCCCTTTTGTGTCGACATGTGTTGTCCTGTTCCACCTCGGTATCGTCGAGCGGCGTGAAACGACAGCAGTGAAGCGTAGATTTGCACCAGCATTAAAATGTGCACACAGACTGAGCTTCCTGTTCGGTGCAAATTATGCTTCAAAGTAAAAGCATGGCAGTATTAACTTGGATTCTGTCAAGACTTGGACTATAGGATGGTTTGTTTCTGCGATGCAAAGAAAAGTTGGCACGAGCAAGGCGTGAATGGAGGTACATTTTTATTCCTTTTACTAACAAACTAAAAACAAAGGAAGCAAACAAAAGGCGAGCACGAGGGCGGAAGTTCAAAACTTGGCTATGAAACAAAAACTAGCAATATGGCATGACTATGGACAAAAAAACACAAAAAATCAATAACTGTGACATAAAAAACTTACGTGGCATGGACAGAATGATAAAACAGGCATGGCATGGCATGAAGGTAGTTGAGGTAAAGTCGCCAGGCTGACCACCTGGCAACTGCAGGTTTAAATAATACAGGTGATTAGTGCAAACAGGTGTGAGACATGAGGACAAGGGCGTGACATGAGGACAAGGTGAAAACCAATGAGTTGCTATGGTAACAAAACAAAACAGGAAGTGCGAAAAAAGGAACTGATTGTCCAAAAAACAAAACATGATCCCATAGACGTGACAGATTCCTATTCTGGGTTCCACTGTAAATATTGTATAGCGCGTCTAAAATAAAATAACGCGACCCACTCGAGAATATTCTCCTCCATCAGGTCAGTGGTTGGCAGGTAAGCATGCCCCCACCCAAGACCCCCCCTCAAGGTCCCCCTCCCCCCTCCCTCTACATTGGAGCTTGCCAAGCTGTAAGAGCGTCAATAAAAAGCAGCTCAGATGTCGACCATATGGACGCGTCTTTAACAAGGACAAAAGTGCTGCGGCCTCGCAGCTGCTCCGTCCTGATGTCTCCTAAAGCTTTCCCTGGCTTTTTTTTAATCCCGTCCACATGTTTTCTCGTCCACGCTCCGCCAGCGCCATGCTCACCTTGACTCGGGGCCAAAACGAGGCACACATCTCCATTTGGCAAGGAACACAAGAACCTCCCTCGCAATCTGAGCTGTGACCCGAGCACTTTTGGTCTTGTTGAGCCTGCGTCGGTGTAATATTACAGCCGACAATTAATTTTGTCGTTTTTGTATAGGACACAAATATACTGTTTTGAATGGAAATTTAAAAAAATGTAAATAAAAACTTTTTTTTTCAAATTTAAAACAATACATGAAATTATATAAAATAGTATACAACAAATCACAATTTTATAAAAATGTTTTGAATTAAATACAAATAAATTAAATTAAATAAGGTGATATAAAATACAACTGAATTAAAATAAATTAAAAATGAATTAAAAATAAAATAAATTAAATTAAACACAATGAATGTTGTCTGTCTATCTGTGTTGGCCCTGTGATAAGGTGGCGACTTGTCCAGGGTGTACCCCGCTTTCCACCCGAATGCAACGGACATAGGCTCCAGCACACCCCCGCGGCCCCAATAAGGACAAGCAGTAGAAAATAAATAGATGGATGGAATACAAATAAAAAAATAAAAAAAACTTTTTTTTAAACAATACATAAAATTACATAAAATATGATTTAACAAAACACAATTTTATAAAAATGTATTACATTAAATCAAATATATTAAATTAAATAAGGTGATATAAAATACAACTGAATAAAATATAATAAAATAAAATAAATTAAAATAAAATAAAATAAAATGCAATAAAATAAAATAAAATAAAATAAAATAAAATAAAATAAAATAAAATAAAATTCAATTAAAACAAACACAATAAATGTTGTCTGTCTATCAGTGTTGGCCCTGTGATGAGGTGACGACATGTCCAGGGTGTAATCCGCCTTCCTATCTCTTCTGTGTGACTGCCATCATATTCTGGTCTATACGTATCCCGTATGTGTGACTACCGTCATATTGCAGTCCACGAATATCTCTTATGTGTGACTGCCATCTACTGGTCACATTCATCATTACGCCGTGCACCAAATAAAATTGCTTCGAGGTTGGTAAGCACAACCAGAATTATTCCGTACATCAGCCGCACCGGTTCTCTTCCAGGCAGGAAGTGGAATGCTGGGAAATAAACACAAATCGGTGCGGTTTAGCTCGGTTGGTAGAGCGGCCGTGCTAGCAACTTGAGGGTTGCAGGTTCGATTCCCGCTTCCGCCATCCTAGTCAATGCCGTTGTGTCCTTGGGCAAGACACTTTACCCACCTGCTCCCAGTGCCACCCACACTGGTTTAAATGTAACTTAGATACTGGGTTTCACTATGTAAAGCGCTTTGAGTCACTAGAGAAAAGCGCTATATAAATATAATTCACAATTCACAAATCTGTCAACCTGTTTTGTTTTGCTGAGATTATTTCCCTTTATTTTCAGTTTGTCTATGTCAACAACATTTAAGGAGGCGTGGCAGGAAGCGGGATGAAGAGGGCATGAAAAATGAGAGTCCTTGACCTTTGGTTACCTCCAGGGATGGATGATTGCATAAAAGCACCATCCAACCCTCGCCCGTCCGCCTCCCCCATCCCTCGTCCCCCGTCCTCACGCCACTCCCTCCCCCATAAAGAGCTTTAACTACAGGGATGGTGGGGTGAAGGCACCGTACTGGGCGTGGCGCTGTCTTTAAATGCGAGCAGGCGGGGGTCTCAGCTGCCCGGCCATCCATTAGCCGCTAATAGGGACGTCACTCTGGGGCTTTTAACGCCGGGGGAGTGGGGAGCAAACCGCAAACCTGCCCCTCCCTTTTTTTAGACCACCGATGTCTCCTCAGTCCTAATCGTGGACTTCATACTCAAAAGCACCTGGGCACATTTTCCACCTGCTCGTTAAAGCTAATGACAAGGCGGCCGACCTGATGCCTGCCTGAATACAAAAGGCCGGGACGCCAAAAGCTGCATACCCGGTATTTCCTTGAATTGCCGCCGGGGCGCTAATTAATTTAAAACCTCATCTCACGCCGGCGCTTACAAAAGGCATGCGGTAAAGGCAAGCATGCGCTTATAAATTTGAGTGTGATGTAAGGATACCATCATGAAAAGCACATTTAATTAAAAAAAAACCTTATTATGGTCTTACCTTTACTTATAAATGAAGTCCATGCCCAGTTCCTTCTGATCAAAAGCATCTTCCTTATGTTTCTTCAGTTTTAAAAGTCTCTCTGTCTCGATGGAGATCTTCCTTTATTACCTCCTGTTTCGATTGAAAGTCCAGTTTGGAAAACTGTTTTATTTTAGATATGTAGTCCTCCTTGTTAAAAGTGCAAGCGAGAGGAAAAAAATAAACGATCACTGCTCACTCTTGCTGCTCGTTGTCACTTCTTCTGCAGCCGAGTAGTCGCAAGAAGGATCACTATCGCCCTCTACCACCAGGAGGCGGGAGTCATTTAATGACTCATATTTGACACACGCAGCTACGGTATATTAATAAAACATAGCTGCTTACTGTTCTTTTTAGCATATTCAATAGCTTGGACCTTAAATCCTACTGAATAGCTCTTAATCTTCTTCCCTTTATACGATTTCAAATGATTGAAATCAGCCTCCTCGATTTAGAAAATGATGACAGGTGAAGTGTCACTCGTGACGTGATGAGTTTGACCCGGCGGAAATTCTAGGCTTATGTTAATTATTTTGCGAAACGTGTTAGACCCGGCGGAAATTCTAGACATGCGCTAATAAAAATAATATTTGGCGATACGAGTTTGACCCGGCGTTAATCCTGAGCCGGCGGTAACGCTAAGCATGCGCTAATTATTTTGTGAACAGAGTTTGACCCTGCAGTAATTCTAGGCAGGCGCATACTAAATACCCGGCGGAAATTCAAGGAAATACGATACTTGTCAACAGTCCTGACTTTCCCGGGAGACTCCCGAATTTCAATGCCCCTTCCGAAAATCTCCCTGGGCAACCATTCTCCCGAATTTGTCCTGATTTCCATACGGACAACAATATTGGGGGCGTGCCTTAAAGGCACTGCCTTTAGCGTCCTCTCTCACCTGAAAAGGAGACTATTATATATGTCTCCCTTATCCATATGTATATCTATAACCCATAAAGTAGGCAGGCACGGAGCTATTCCTCAGCGTGTGTTTATTCCAGCCGTCACGTTAATGCACTGACACACAACATCCGGATTCCCATCATGCATTGCTTCAAAACTACGGCAAGTAGTAATGTCCAAAAACATAACAGAGACGAAGCAGAGGAACGAAGAAGAGACGTGGCGACGACGGGTAAGAAGAAAAAGCACGTTCTTCTTCATTTTGGAACTTGCAAGTTCCAAAATGATTGGAAAAAAATAATTTCAGTTCATCCAGGACAGCTCGAAGGGGAAGTGGTATGCCGCCTGCAAATTTTGTAGATCAGACTTCTCCATCAAACACGGTGGCCGAACGGATAAACTCATTCATGAACGGAAAATGAGCCAAAGTCAGTGAGTCTCAGTTTGAAAAATGTATTAATTGTATCTTTTTTCTTTTAATAAAAAATTAAAACGGGTCCTACAGACCCGAACACCACACAAGGGTGGTGAATTTTACAGTGAATTCTTTGCGATAACGGTTGTTGTTTACCGCAAATTCTATTGATCTTATTGTAAACAGGTTAACAATATATTCTTTTTTTTAATATATTAGGATAATAACATCAACATACCGTTGTGGAGAGGTGCAGCCGGCAAACGAGCAGCGGGGCAGGGCATGCTGGAGCCCGGCCCAAGATGGCGGCAAGGAGGCGGAGAATGCGGCCGAGCAGAGAGGCGGTGCGTGCCGGGAGCGACGCCACAATCGAATTCAGGTGCTTGGATCGCGCACCTACACACAATTAATGAATCTCCTCTGGCTGTATAAAAGGGCAGCAGCGGAAGAGGGTGAGGCAGAAAGAGTTGGAAATGCAGAAGCGGATGCTGAGCTCAAGAGACGGAGAGCCAAAGGAACACACCGACGCAGAAAGCTGAAAAGCAAGTGGAAGAGCGAGCAGGCACGCGGAAGGCTGAAAAGCGACCCGAAGGAAGACACAGCTTTTATCGAAAAATAAAGCAAGTCAAACCTGCTCGATCATGTCCTTCCTTGATGGTCCTGGGAACCCACACGACGACGGCAAGAGTCGTTCACAACCGTAATATCCTATAAATCGTGACAGTATTTTTAAAATTCTTGGCACCACCATTTTTTTTTTTACAGTTTACTCAAAAATGTACAAAGTGCTCCACTTTAACCACTTTGTTGACTTTTGTTTGTCAAAATGACAAACTTGCATTGTTATTGTAAAAAAAAAAAAAAAATCCTGATAAGACTGTGCCTGAATATCTCACACTGTAGTTTGGACATGCATTTTTTAGGGTGACCCCGTCCCAGGGTTCCTTCCAATCCAGTCCCCAGTGAGAAAGACCGGAGCCAAAAACGCTCTGACCTCCCGCCGCTCTCTGGAATGCCAAACACGTCGCAGGAAACAAGCCATGCAGGCGGGTAAAGAAGAAGGATTGTGTGCAGCCTGAAGTGAGGGACAGTGGAGGGACTGATGGGAACATGCTGCCAGGCAAAAAGTGGGGGTAGGAGGGTGGGGGGGCTCGGCGTGGGTGATTTTGGCAATTACTTCTAAGAGGGACGACAATTAACCCTCAGCTGCACGGTGACCCTCTCGTTCACATACTTAACCCCTCCAAGAGTTCGCGGGGCTACAGGCTCTAAGTGGCCTATGGTGGTGGGAGGTAAACATCAGGGTGGGACGACGAGAGTGAAACAGCTGCGGTGAAAAGAAAGCACACCTTTTTTCAGATCTGGATAAATGTGCGGCTCGAGGTATTTAGTTCCCCTTTTAGTTATTATAGTCGGCTTATATTAGGACCAGGGGCATTTTGACATCGGAGTCACGATCTGACAGCTCTTCTTTATCTCCAAACATGACACAAAACAATCCAAAAGTAGTCAAACAAAAATGCATACTATTAACAATAGTATCAATATTGATAAGCATTCCAACATAACAGTGATTAAAAAAATACCCTAATTTACATAAAAATAAATAGGCTTAAAAAATTAACAATATTAATTCCTGATGGCTCACCCTTCCAGTCGTGTACATTTCCTATGCTTTGGCTCCACTCAAGCTTCTCGTTGGTTGTGACTCAGTCCCAGCGTTTCTGCACGGTGATCATTGTTACTTCTCACACCTTCTGTGGGCTATTTTTGTTTTCTCACGATAGCGATAAACAGTCCAATTGAGAGCACACACAACATGACACAAAACAGTCCAAAAGTAGTCAAACAAAAATACATAATATCAACAACAGTATCAATATTAATTACAATTCCAACATAACAGTGATTAAAAAAAACTCATTTACAGGTTAATCACCGCCATTTATAGAAAAATAAATAAAATAAAAACATTTAAAAAATGTACAATATTTATTTCCTGATGGTTCACCCTTCCAGTCGTGTACATTTCCTACGCTTTGGCTCCACTCAAACTCCTTGTTGCCTGTGACTCAGTCCCAGCGTTTTTGCACGGTGTTCATTGTTACTTCTCACACCTTCTGTGGGCTATTTTTGTTTTCTCACACCACAGCCTGGCAAACATTCGAAATAGCGATAAACACTGCAATTGAGAGGACACACAAACATGACACAAAACAATCCAAAAGTAGTCAAACAAAAATGCATATCTACAACAGTATCAATATTAATAACAATTCCAACATAAAAATTATAAAAACCCTCATTTACATGTTAATCACAGCCATTTATAGAAAAAAAAAAATGAGGTGGCGACTTGTCCAGGGTGTACCTCGCCTTCCGCCCAAATGCAACTGAGATAGGCTACAGTGACCCCAAAAGGGACAAGCGGGAGAAAATGGATGGATGGGCATTTAAAAAATGAACAATATTTATTTCCAGATGCTTCACCCTTCCAGTCGTGTGCATCTCCTCTGCTTTGGCTCCACTCACGCTTCTCATTGCCTGTGACTCAGACTTCTCACACCTTCTGTTTGGCTATTTTTGTCTTCTCACACCATAAGTGTGCATCCTTGGCAAGTTTTTGCTCACTCCTTTTTGAGTGCTGTTTTTTTTTGTGTTATTATTATTATTATTATATCATTTTTGATCTGCGTTGGGGTCCTACTATCGGCCAATATTTAAGTCTCCAATATCGGTATCAAAAAGTCGTATCTGGACATGCCTAATCAGTACCAAGCAAGGTAGTGACGAGTGGATTAAAAAAAACTGTGTGGGGATGATCAATTCCCTTTTCCTTAATTTCTCTTGGATCAATAGTGTTAAAATCCATACACATAAGAGTTATAATACTTCATTTATTTTATTTTTTTTTTTTCTGGAGCGAGTGACGTGTGGTGCACATGAATCTTCGTTACAGTCGGCTCATATTAGGACTATGGGCATCTCGATCCTATTTTGACATCGATGTCATGATCTGACACCTCTTCTTTATCTCCAAAAATCACACAAAACAATCA
Organism: Nerophis ophidion; assembly: GCF_033978795.1. Classification (NCBI taxonomy): domain Eukaryota; kingdom Metazoa; phylum Chordata; class Actinopteri; order Syngnathiformes; family Syngnathidae; genus Nerophis; species Nerophis ophidion. The sequence continues at coordinate 8,839,156 of NC_084636.1, read as the reverse complement.
AAAGTAGTCAAACAAAATGCATAACAACAGTATCAATATTAAAAAGAATTCCAACATAACAGTGATTAACAAAACCTTGTTTACATGATCATCACAGCCATTTGTAAACAAATTAATAAAATAAAAATATTTAAAAAATGAAAAATATTTATTTCCTGATGGTTCACCCTTCCAGTCGTGGACATTTCCTTTACTTTGGCTCCACTCACGCTTCTCGTCTGGCTATGTTGGTGTTCTCACACCAAGAGTGTGCATCCTTGGCAAGTTTTTGCTCACTACTATTTGAGTCTGGTTTTTTTTCTTATATAATTTTTGCTCTGTGTTGGGGGTCCTACAATCGGCCAATAATTAGGTACCAAAAAGTCATACATGGACACGCCTATTTAGGACCAAGCAAGCCAGTGACGAGTGGATTAAAAACAGATAAATTCACTTTCCCTACATTTCTCCTGGATAAATAGTGTCAAAATTCATACACTTTAGAGTTATAGTACTTTATTTATTAGGAGTTTTTGGCTGGAGGGAGTGACGTGTGGTGTGCATGAATTACATTCTTCATCTAGGGATCAGAAAACAAAGGAGGATGTGAGGGGAAATTATCCGACGATAAATCATTTTCCTGCCAAACGACACAAATTCTTCGCAGAGATTAAGGACTTTGGTGACTCATTAGCTCGACTTGAACCATGACCGCACGCACACACACACTCACACACTGGTTATCATTTGGAATCAGGACCAAGTTTTTGATCAGTACTTGTGGGGACCACCCTTTCTACAGGTTGTGGAGGCATAAAAAAAAAAAGAGGTAAAAGGGCAACTGCCCCAGTTAGCTAATACACATCTTTTAATCTCTGGATTGATGAAGTAATGTGCTGATCATTCTGGGGGGAAAGAGTTAACATGGTTCATGGGAACCAAATTTAAACAATTCTGCATATTTCGCACAAATTTGTACGTGACTAGTGAGGACCATTAATGATAAATAAATGATAAATGGGTTGTACTTGTATAGCGCTTTTCTACCTTCAAGGTACTCAAAGCGCTTTGACACTACTTCCACATTTACCCATTCACACACACATTCACACACTGATGGAGGGAGCTGCCATGCAAGGCGCCAACCAGAACCCATCAGGAGCAAGGGTGAAGTGTCTTGCTCAGGACACAACGGACGTGACGAGGTTGGTACTAGGTGGGATTTGAACCAGGGACCCTCGGGTTGCGCACGGCAACTCTCCCACTGCGCCACGCCGTCCCAAAAAAAAGTTCACACTCAAATTAACCAGTAAACATGTTTTATTGGCCAAAGCTTGAAAATCACAGAATGGCTCTGACTACCATTTAAAAAGGTTTCCGTTCAGGGGACCAGTTTTTTTGTCCCCATACCGTCAAAGATCCCCTAAAGGTGACTGTGTAAACACAGTGATGTCTCCATTAAGTCAGCGTGGCCAGAAAACACACACACACACACGCACACACCTAAAGGTGACTGTGTAAACAGAGCGATGTCCCCGTTAAGTATGCATTGCCAGAAAACACACACACACACACAAAATCCTAAAGGTGGCTGTGTAAACAGAGCGATGTCCCCATTAAGTCAGCACTGCCAGAACACACACACCTGTAATTCCAGGGTGACTAATGTACCTGTGACACAAAATTGTTCATTTTCACACACACACACACACACAAATCCTAAAGGTGACTATGTAAACATAGCAATGTCCCCAATAAGTATGCATTGCCAGAAAACACACACACACACACCTACAGGTGACTGTGTAAACAGGAGCGATGTCCCCATTAAGTAGAATTGTCAGACAACACACACACACACACACACACACACACACCTAAAGGTGACTGTGTAAACAGAGCGATGTCCCCGTTAAGTATGCATTGCCAGAAAACACACACACACACACACAAAATCCTAAAGGTGGCTGTGTAAACAGAGCGATGTCCCCATTAAGTCAGCACTGCCAGAACACACACACTGTAATTCCAGGGTGACTAATGTACCTGTGACACAAATTGTTCATTTTCACACACACACACAAATCCTAAAGGTGACTATGTAAACATAGCAATGTCCCCAATAGGTATGCATTGCCAGAAAACACACACACACACACCTAAAGGTGACTGTGTAAACAAGAGCGATGTCCCCATTAAGTACGAATTGCCAGACAACACACACACGCACACACACACACTTAAAGGTGACTGTGTAAACAGAGCGATGTCCCCGTTAAGTATGCATTGCCAGAACACACACACACACACACAAAATCCTAAAGGTGGCTGTGTAAACAGAGCGATGTCCCCTTTAAGTCAGCACTGCCAGAACACACACACACACTGTAATTCCAGGGTGACTAATGTACCTGTGACACAAAATTGTTCATTTTCACACACACACACAATCCTAAAGGTGACTATGTAAACAGAGCAATGTCACCAATAAGTATGTATTGCCAGAAAACACACACACACACACACACACCTAAAGGTGACTGTGTAAACAAGAGCGATGTCCCCATTAAGTACGAATTGCCAGACAACACACACACACACTTAAAGGTGACTGTGTAAACAGAGCAATGTCCCCGTTAAGTATGCATTGCCAGAACGCACACACACACGCAATCCTAAAGGTGACTTGGTAAACAGAGCGATGTCCCCATTAAGTATGCATTGCCAGAACACACACACACGCGCACACACACACAAAGTCGTAAAGGTGAATGTGTAAACAGAGAGATGTCCCCATTAAGTCAGTATTGCCAGAACACACACGCACGCGCACACACACATGCAATCGTAAAGGTGACAGTGTAAACAGAGCGATGTCCCCATTAAGTATGGATTGCCAGAACACACACACCACGCGCACACACACACACGCACACACACACACACACACCCACACACACAAAATCGTAAAGGTGACTGTGTAAACAGAGAGATGCCCCCATTAAGTCAGCATTGCCAGAACACACGCGCACACACAAAATCGTAAAGGTGACTGTGTAAACAGAGAGATGTCCCCATTTAGTCAGCATTGCCAGAACACACACACATGCGCACACACACACACACACACACACACACACACAAAATCGTAAAGGTGACTGTGTAAACAGAGCGATGTCCCCTTTAAGTCAGCACTGCCAGAACACCCACTGTAATTCCAGGGTGACTAATGTACCTGTGACACAAAATTGTTCATTTTCACACACACACACAATCCTAAAGGTGACTATGTAAACAGAGCAATGTCCCCAATAAGTATGCATTGCCAGAAAACACACACACACACCTAAAGGTGACTGTGTAAACAACAGCGATGTCCCCATTAAGTACGAATTGCCAGACAACACACACACACTTAAAGGTGACTGTGTAAACAGAGCAATGTCCCCGTTAAGTGTGCATTGCCAGAACGCACACACACACACACACACACACACGCATCCTAAAGGTGACTGTGTAAACAGAGCGATGTCCCCATTAAGTATGCATTGCCAGAACACACACACACACGCACACACACAAAATCGTAAAGGTGACTGTGTAAACAGAGAGATGTCCCCATTTAGTCAGCATTGCCAGAACACACACACACACGCGCACACACACACACACACACACACACACACACACACACACACACACACACACACACACACACACACACACACACAACACAAAATCGTAAAGGTGACTGTGTAAACAGAGAGATGTCCCCATTAAGTCAGCATTGCCAGAACACACACACACTGTAATTCCAGGGTGAATAGTGTAACCTGTGAAACAACATTGTTCATTTTTACGCAACATGAACACACAAACGCATACAACGTTTTAACATCCAACCTGTCAGCGGTGTGAAAAAAATGAAGAAGTCCAACAAGAGTGGAAAGACAAGAAAAACACAGCTGGGAGACCGTCTCAGGTGCGGAAAAAAACGTCCTTTTTGAAAAAAAAAAAAAAAAAAGGTCAGCTGTTGACGCGTTTGAACCCTTTTACGGAGAGTGGCCGCTATAAGGGATGTACAAAATCCAAAACCAGTGAAGTTGACACGTTGTGTAAATGGTAAATAAAAACGGAATATAATAAAGTATATTCAATTGAATAGACTGCAAAGAGATACTACATTTTTTTTTGCCCCCCAAAAAATGGCAGCAACACGTTCGGGCCCAGCGAAGCCGGCGGCATTTTCTGGGTGTTGTTGATAAATGGCTTTGGCTTTGTATAGTAGAGTTGTAACTTGCACTTACAGTTGTAGAGACCAACTGCAGTTACCGACAGTGGTTTTTCCAAAGTGATATCCTTTACACACCGATGTCACTTTTTGATGCAGTACCACCTGAGGGATCTAAGGTCACTGGCATGCTGATTAAGTGATTTCTCCAGATTCTCTGAACATTTTGATGATACATTACGGACCGTGGATGGTGAAATCCCTATACTCCTTGTATTCTGTTTTTATTTGCGATTTACACACCATGCCAACTTCAGTTGATTTTGGGTTTTGTATATAAATATTTACAAAATCTTTCACAATGTATATTTCTGGGGCTTATAGTCCGGTGCGGCTAATTTATGGAAAAATGTTTTTTCTTCTAAAATTTAGTGGATACGGCTTATATACTGGTGTCTGGAAAAATACAGTAATTAATTTTTGTTGTTGATGTATTTTTTCATTCTATTTTAAAGAAGAAATATTTGGATATTGTCACCGCTGGTTACACCAGTCCGTGCCTTTATGTTGGTGTTCTCCTGTGTTTGGTGCCTGTTCCTGTCCTGCGCTCTAATTTTGGTGGCACTTCCTGTTTTGTTGGTGTTTTGTTCACAACTACTTTACACATGCTTTCAAGCGCTTTTTCCCCTCACCTGTTTTCTGTGGGTGATTAAGACTATTTATAGTTGAGCGTGAGCCACTTAAATAGTCTTAATCACCCACAGAAAACAGGTAAAGGAAAAAGAACTTGAAGGCGCGTGTAAAGTGGTCGTGAAAAAACCACCAACAGAACCGGAAGTGCACCAAAATAAGAGCGCAGGACAGGAACACAGGAAAAGACAGGAAAACGAAGCTAAAACTGACAGCAGCGAAACAAAACGGATTGCTGGAAAACAGCAAAAACTCATGGCTGGAGGAGAGAGCGTCCACATGAAGAATATCCATTCCAAACAACGTCCCGACAAAGAATGGCGGCTCACACTCAACTTAAATAGTCTTAATCACCAACAGAAAACAGGTGGGGGAAAAAGGGCTTGAAGGCACGTGGAAAGTGGTCATGAAAAAAACACCAACAGAACAGGAAAATACACCAAAATATGAGCGCAGGACAGGAACATATGAAAAGCTACACGAAAACGAAGCTAAAAATGACAGTAGTGAAACAAAAGGTTGCTGGAAAACAGCAAAACTCACGATTGGAAGAGTGAACGTCCCGACAAAGAATGGCGGCTCACACTCAACTTAAATCGTCTTAATCACCCATAGAAAACAGGTGGGGGTAAAAGTGCTTGAAGGCATTTGTAAAGTGGTTGTGAAAAAATCACCATTAGAACAGGAAGTGCCACCAAAATAAGAGCGCAGGACAGGAACACAGAAAAGGCTACACGAAAACCAAGCTAAAACTGACATGGCGAAACCAAACAGAATGCTGGAAAACAGCAAAAACTCCATTCCAAACAACGTCCCGACAAAGAATGGCAACTTATACTAAATTTAAATAGTCTTAATCACCAACAGAAAACAGGTAAGGTAAAAAGTGCTTGAAGGCACGTGTAAAGTGGTTGTAGAAAAACACCAACAGTACAGGAAGTGCCACCAAAATAAGACCGCAGGACAGGAACTCAGGAAAGGCTACATGAAAACGAAGCTAAAACTGACAGGAGCGAAACAAAACGGATTGCTGGAAAACAGCAAAAACTCACGGCTGGAGGACAGAGCGTCCACATGAAGAATATCCATTCCAAACAACATCCCGACAAAGAATGGCGGCTCACACTCAACTTAAATAGTCTTAATCACCAACAGAAAACAGGTGGGGGAAAAAGGGCTTGAAGGCACGTCGAAAGTGGTCGTGAAAAAAACACCAACAGAACAGGAAAATACACCAAAATAAGAGCGCAGGACAGGAACATAGGAAAGGCTACACGAAAACGAAGCTAAAACTGACAGGAGTGAAACAAAACGGATTGCTGGAAAACAGCAAAAACTCACGGTTTGTTAGAGTGAACGTCCCGACAAAGAATGGCGGCTCACACTCAACTTAAATAGTCGTAATCACCCATAGAAAACAGGTGGGGGTAAAAGTGCTTGAAGGCATTTGTAAAGTGGTTGTGAAAAAATCACCAACAGAACAGGAAGTGCCACCAAAATAAGACCGCAGGACAGGAACACAGGAAAGGCTACACGAAAACGAAGCTAAAACTGACAAGGCAAAACCAAACAGAATGCTGGAAAACACCAAAAACTCCATTCCAAACAACGTCCCGACAAAGAATGGCGACTCATACTCAACTTAAAGACGTCTTAATCACCAACAGAAAACAGGTGAGGGAGAAAGTGCTTGAAGTAGTCATGAAAAGTGGTCATGAAAAAACACCAACAGAACAGGAAGTGCCACCAAAATAAGAGTGCAGGACAGGAACAAGCACCAAAACACAGAAGAACAGCAACATAAAGGCACAGACTGGTGTAACCACCCATGGCAGATTTAAAATGTCAAAGGGACGGTGTGGCGCAGTGGAGGAGTGGCCGTGCGCAACCCGAGGGACGCTGGTTCAATCCCCACCCAGTACCAACCTCGTCACGTACGTTGTGTCCTGAGCAAGACACTTCACCCTTGCTCCTGATGGGTTCTGGTTAGCGCCTTGCATGGCAGCTCCCTCCATCAGTGTGTGAATGTGTGTGTGAATGGGTAAATGTGGAAGTAGTGTCATAGCGCTTTGAGTACCTTGAAGGTAGAAAAGCGCTATACAAGTACAACCCATTTATCATTTATTTATTTAAATATTATTGATATAATTAATATTATTGATAATGTTGTTTTATACATTTTTGTTTGACCTTTTTTTTAGTATTGTATTTGCACGTCTTTTCATTGGCGTTTTCAAGAATTGTGAGATGGTATAAGGTTGGCGTTGGGGTTGCTCTATTTTCTTTTCTTATCTTGATCAACATTCTGTGATTCTTGTCAATTAAATAAAAAAAAATAAAACCAAATATTTTACAGATGTTTTATTGGTGCAACACTGCGCATTAGTTGTCTCTGCAACCTTGTGGACAGCCTTCCCAGAAGAGTTGAAGCTGTAGTAGCTGCAAAAGGTGGACCCATCATCATATTGAACCCTATGGGTTAGGAATGGGACGGCACTTCAAGTTCATATGGGAGTCAAATACTTTTGGCAATATAGTGTATATAATAATAAGACCACAGAGTCAACAAAGTAAAGAACAATGGAGGTCCTTTTTCTTCTAGAAATTTTGTCATTATTGCTGGCTAAAAATCACCTTACTGTGTTGGAATCATTTACACCAGGTATGTATAATGATGCCATGTATGATGAGAAAGAAGCACAATACGTAGATGTGTGAATGAAAAGGGGGTGGGGGATTGCCCACGTATGCGGTCCTCTCCAAGGTTTCTCATAGTCATCATTGTCACTGTCACCGACGTCCAATTGGGTGTGAGTTTTTCCTCGCCCTTATGTGGGCTCTGCCGAGGATGTTGTTGTGGTTTGTGCAGCCCTTTGAGACACTTGTGATTTAGGGCTATGTAAATAAACATTGATTGATTGATTGAAATGGGTTGTACTTGTATAGCGCTTTTCTACCTTCAAGGTACTCAAGCGCTTTGACACTACTTCCACATTCACCCATTCACACACACAGCGATGGAGGGAGCTGCCATGCAAGGCGCCAACCAGCACCCGTCAGGAGCAAGGGTGAAGTTTCTTGCTCAAGGACACAACGAGGTTGGTACTAGGTGGGGTTTGAACCAGGGAAACCTCGGGTTGCACACTGCCACTCTGCCACTGCGCCACGCCGTCCATTACTGTACTGAGACCTGTTTTTAATATTTTTGTATCTTCATTATGCATTTCAGTCACCATATTTATCTGCATTCCAACATTTTGTGTACATTTTCTTAGTCCTTGTATGACATGGGTGTCAAACTCTGGTGTTATTTAATTTGGCCCTTCAGGCAATATTAATTTAGCCGCTGTAACACCGCATTCACCGCTAATACTCATACTTGCTAACCCTCCTAATTTTCCTGGTAGACTCCCGAAGTTCAGTGCCCCTCCCGAAAATCTCCCGGGGCAACCATTCTCCCGAATTTCTACCGATTTCTACCTGGATAACTATATTGGGGGCGTGCATTTAAGGCACTGCCTTTAGCGTTCTCTACAACCTGTCGTCACGTCCGCTTTTCCTCCATACTAACAGCGTGTCACATAATATTTGTGGCTTTTACACACACACACAAGTGAATGCAAGGCATACTTGGTCAACAGCCATACAGGTCACACTGAGGGTGGCCGTATAAACAACTTTAACACTGTTACAAATATGCGCCACACTGTGAACCCACACCAAACAAGAATGACAAACACATTTCGGGTGAACATCCGCACCGTAACACAACAGAACAAATACCGAGAACCCCTTGCAGCACTAGCTCTTCCGGGAAACGTCCAGCAAACTGACCAATATTCATGCATTTTCTCTTGCTACTTCAAGGCCTGAATGTTTGGTTCATTCATTATTGTTATTTGATTTTCAAATGTATTAGCCTGTGGAAAAAATTTGATATTTACCTCAGAAGATTGCAAATAGAAAAAAAGGCATAACATTTTTAATTAAATTTTATTTGATATGCCATTGATATTTTTTCAATTATTATTATTATTATTATGTCACTAAAGTTATATAAGCCTTGCTTGTTCAATATTTAATGCAAAACTTATTTGGGTCCCTATTAAAAGGTTACTTTGTTCAACCTTGGCCCGCGGTTTTGTTCAGTTTAAGATTTCGGCCCACTCTGTATTTGAGTTTGACACCCCTGTTGTATGAAAAAGCCATCATTTTTCCCCCCAAAGTCCACCCGGCCCGGTGTGTCCCTCATCGCCCGGCTGGCCCAGGTCCTGTTTCACGGGCTTAAATCTAATCAGGAGAATCAACTCCATCTCGGCCTTTAATGAGAGCGAGGGGCCGAGTGCTTTTCCAAGGTGCCGCTCGGCCCTGTTATTCTTTGCAAAGGTCTCGCTGCTCCGGGAAGGAAATCTCCACAAGTGGATTAGCCCAAAAAACCCCAAGGAAGGAAGAAACGGATCTGCTGGACCATGTCGCACACACCGCTGTGGAGGTCCTTCCCCTTCCAGCGCTCCGAATCAAACAGGGAAATCCAAAACACATTTTCACCCTTGGCCCGGACATATGGAGCTTGTCCCGCCCGTGTTTTCTTTTCATCTGGCCGCCGTGGAGCCCACAAGTTTGGACGGTGTCCGCCCCCCCCCCCCCCCCACCCTCCCCCCCTCACGTTCCAGGAGGGGCCTGTGCTGACCCCCATCAACAGGCAGGGGGACAACATAACTCGTGCCGAGGACAAGGACGCGACCCAACCAATATAAACAAGGAGCACAACGCTATGGGATGGCCTTTTCAACCAGACAAGTGGGAGAAGAGGGACCGCAGTGGCCTGACCCATGTTTGTGCTATAGCAGGGGTAGGGAACCTATGGCTCTAGAGCAGGGGTCGGGAACCTTTTTGGCTGAGAGAGCCATGAAAGATGCAACATGCCTGTGCACCAGTGCGCAAAGCAAGGTCCTTAAAGAGATGGATGACAAGAGTATGGTGTGGATGAACTTGACTGGCCTGCACAGAGTCCTGACCTGAACCCGACAGAACATATTTGGGATGAATTAGAACGGAGACTGAGACCTGTGACCTCACCAATGCGCTTTTGGAAGAATGGTGGAAAATTCCTACAATCACACTTCGCAACCTTGTGGACAGCCTTCCTAGTACAGTTGAAGCTGTAATAGCTGCATGTGATGGACCGACATCATTTTGAACCCTACGGGTTAGGAATGGGATGGCATTTCAAGTTCATATTTGAGTCAAGGCAGGTGGTCAAATACTTTTGGCAATATAGTGTATTAAATGCTAGTCACAAGTCTGGTCTCACACTGCTGTGGGACGGCATTGCTCTTCCTCATATAGGACCGTGGTTACTATAGCACAGAGGCCGGGAACCTTTTGCTGAGAGAGCCATGAAAGCAAAATATTATAAAATGTATTTCCGAGAGAGCCATACAATAATTCTTAACACTGAATACAAATAAATGTGTGCATTTTTTAAGTAAGACCAACATTTTAATAATACAATAAGTATCTTCTTGTTTTTAATAACATTGTTATTCTGAAGCTAATGAATAAAATAGTTCTTACCATTAATGCGACTTCTTGACCAGGAACGGTAGAAAAAAGGATGGATGGATGGATTAAAATGCATGAGAATGTTTTATATTTTGAACGTTATTTTTAACACTGTGACTATTCATTACTTATCGCTGTGCAAAGTTACCTAAAAAATGTCATTTTTGCCTCTTTGAGCTGTAATTTGACCCCTTTAAAATGCTTCAAAGTGCAAGTTAAAGCTCTACTATACAAAGCGAAAGCCATTTATCAACAACATCCAGAAACGCCGATCTATAATTTGACCCCCTTACCATGGTTTAAAACTCGCCAAATTTTACACACACATCAGGACTGGCGAAAATTGCCATCTATTAAAAAACCAAACCCTAAAAATCAAAATTGCGCTCTAGCGCCCCCTAGGAAAAAACCCAGACAAAACTGCATGTAACTTCTGTTAGAAATGTCGTAGAGACATGAAATAAAAACCTCTATGTTGTGCCGTGAGATACAGTCTGGTGTGTCGTGGGAGACATTATGTAATTTCACCTAATTGGCTTGATAATATTTCTTGCAAACCTGTAACTATAATTAAAAAATGTGCTGTTATTGAGTGTCTGTGCTGTCTAGAGCTCGGCAGAGTAAGCGTGTAATACTCTTCCATATCAGTAGGTGGCAGCAGGAAGCTAGTTGCTTTTGTAGATGTGGTGATCACAATATGCGGGAGGCAGCATGTAGGTAAAAACGTATCCAACACTTCAACTAAAAATAAACAAAAGGCGAGTGCCGCTAAGAAAAGGCATTGAAGCAAAACAAAACTAAAACTGAACTGGCTGCAAAGTAAACAAAAACAGAATGCTGGACGACAGCAAAGACTTACAGTGTGCGGAGCAGACGGCGTCCACAAAGTACATCCGTACATGGCATGACAATCAACAATGTCCACACAAAGAAGGAGTGCGTCCGCACAACTTAAATAGTCTTGATTGTAAAAACAAAGCAGGTGCGATGAATAGCATTCAAGGAGGACATGAAACTGCTACAGGAAAATACCAACAAAAGAGGAAAAGCCACCAAAATAGGAGCGCAAGTCACACAGGAAAACATCTGGCTCTAGAGCCATAAGTTCCCTACCCCTGCTCTAGAGCCAGATGTGGTTCTTTTGATGACTGCATCTGGCTCTCAGATAAATCTTAGCTGGCATTGCTTAATACGATAAGTCAGTGTTTTTCAACCTTTTTTGAGCCAATCACATTCTGAGGCGCACCACCAGCAGAAAACATAAAAAAAATTAAATTCAGTAGCTGATAAAGTCAAAAAAAAAATTGTTCTCGCAATAGCTCTTGTCTCTATGTAGGTGTACTGTCAAGCCGTAACTTATTTTGAGTTTTTTCGGTGTTTTCCTGTGTGACTTGCGCTCCTATTTTGGTGGCTTTTCTTCTTTTGTTGGTATTTTCCTGTAGCAGTTTCATGTCCTCCTTGAATGCTATTCATCGCCCCTGCTTTGTTTTTACAATCCAGAATATTTAAGTTGTGCGGACGCACTCCTTCTTCGTGTGGACATTGTTGATTGTCATGCCATGTGCGGATGTACTTTGTGGACGCCGTCTGCTCCGCACACTGCAAGTCTTTGCTGTCGTCCAGCATTCTGTTTTTGTTTACTTTGCAGCCAGTTCAGTTTTAGTTTTGTTTTGCTTCAATGCCTTTTCTTAGCGGCACTCGCCTTTTGTTTATTTTTAGTTGAAGTGTTGGATACCTTTTTACCTACATGCTGCCTCCCGCATATTGTGATCACCACATCTACAAAAGCAACTAGCTTCCTGCTGCCACCTACTGATATGGAAGAGTATTACATGCTTACCCTGCCGAGCTCTAGACAGCACAGACACTCAATAACAGCAAATTTTTTAATTATAGTTACAGGTTTGCAAAAAATATCAAGCCAAATAGGTGAAATTACATAATCTCTCCCACGACACACCAGACTGGATCTCACGTTGCCGCGGCACAGTGGTTGAAAAACATAGCGATAAGTAATGAATAGTTACGCTGGTAATCACAGTGTTAAAAATAACGTTCAAAATATAAAACATTCTCATGCATTTTAATCCATCCATCCGTTTTCTACCGTTCCTGGTCAAGAAGTCGCATTAATGGTAAGAACTATTTTATTCATTAGCTTCAGAATAACAATGTTATTAAAAAGAAGAAGATACTTATTGTATTCTTAAAATGTTGGTCTTACTTAAAAATGCACACATTTATTTGTATTCAGTGTTAAGAATTATTATATGGCTCTCTCGGAAATACATTTTATAATATTTTGCTTTCATGGCTCTCTCAGCCAAAAGGTTCCCGACCTCTGTGCTATAGTAACCACGGTCCTATATGAGGAAGAGCAATGCCGTCCCACAGCAGTGTGAGACCAGACTTGTGACTAGCATTTAATACACTATATGGCCAAAAGTATTTGACCACCTGCCTTGACTCACATATGAACTTGAAGTGCCATTCCATTCCTAACCCATAGGGTTCAATGTGATGTCGGTCCACCTTTTGCAGCTATTACAGCTTCAACTGTACTAGGAAGGCTGTCCACAAGGTTGCGGAGTGTGATTGTAGGAATTTTCCACCATTCTTCTAAAAGCGCATTGGTGAGGTCACAGGTCTCAGTCTCCGTTCTAACTCATCCCAAATATGTTCTGTCGGGTTCAGGTCAGGACTCTGTGCAGGCCAGTCAAGTTCATCCACACCAGACTCTGTCATACATGTCTTTATGGACCTTGCTTTGTGCACTGGTCCGCAGTCATGTTGGAAGAGGAAGGGGCCCGCTCCAAAGTGTTCCCACAAGGTTGGGTGCATGGAATCATCCAAAATGTTTTGGTATCCTGGAGCATTCAAAGTTCCTTTCACTGGAACTAAGGGGCCAAGCCCAACTCCGGAAACAACAACCCAACACTATAATTCCTCCTAAACATGACCAGTTCGTGACAATAAATTATATACGGCGGCATAGCTCGGTTGGTAGAGCGGCCGTGCCAGCAACTTGAGGGTTGCAGGTTCGATTCCCGCTTGTGCCATCCTAGTTACTGCCATTGTGTCCTTGTGCAAGACACTTTACCCACCTGCTCCCAGTGCCACCCACACTGGTTTAAATATGACTTAGATATTGGGTGTCACTATGTAAAGCGCTTTGAGTCACTTGAGAAAAGCGCTATATAAATATAATTCACTTCACTTCACATGCGGAGCACAACGCTGTGGGATGGCCTCTCAAATCAAACAGCTGGGAGAAGAGGGACCGCAGTGGCCTGACCCATGTTTGTGCTAGAGGGACCACGGTCCTGTATGAGGAAGATCAATGCCGTCCCACAGCAGTGTGAGACCAGACTTGAGACTAGCATTTCATACACTATATTGCCAAAAGTATTTGGCCACCTGCCTTGACTCACGAATGAACTTGAAGTGTCATCCCATTCCTAACCCATTGGGTTCGATATGATGTGGGTCCACCTTTCGCAGCTATTTTGCAGCCCCCTCACGACAGTCTCTGCTCCGTGACTTTTCAGTCAGTTTTGGCTTTTTCTCTCATTGGATGATCAGTCCCAGCT
>NC_084636.1:8815101-8820101 GCF_033978795.1 Nerophis ophidion | reverse complement strand
TTATGTACAATTTAAAAACATGTTTTTAGATTTTAGAGTAAAAAAACTGGCGACTCAGTCACCAGAATTTTATTGTAAAATATGCTGGGTTTTTGTTGTTGTCATATTGCAGTAAATACCACGTTTTTTTAAACAGCAAAAAACTAGCAGCTCAGTTGTCAAATTTTTCTGTAAAATTTACAATGTTTTTTAAAACATTTTACTGGAAATGGAAAAACCGTCAGTAGATTTTAGAGTAAAAAAAATCTGGCAACTCAGCCGCCAGAATTTTATTGTAAAATATAATTATTTTTAAAAAGTTTTATAATCAACATGTTGCAGTAAATAGTATGTTTTTTAACAATAAAAAACTAGCAGCTCAGTTGCAAGAATTTTATTGTAAAATATACAGGGTTTTTGTTGTTGTTTTTTACAAAAATATTACAGAAAATGGAAAACACTTAAATGTTTTTTGTTTTTTACAGTAAACAACTGGCAGCTCAGTCGTCAGAATTTTACTGTGAAGTGTAGAATGTCTTTTACAAAGTTTTTACTAAAAATGGAAAAACCTTTACCACTTTTTAGTTTTTTTTTGTTTTTTTGTCAAAGAGTCAGTAGATTTTAGAGTAAATAAATCTGGCAACTCAGTCACTGGAATTTTACTGTAAAATGTAATTCTTTTTTAAAAGTTTTATAATCAACATATTTCAGGAAATAGTATTTTTTTTTAAACAATAAAAAACTAACAGCTCAGTCAGAATTTATTGTAAAATATACAGGGTTTTTGTTGTTGTTGTTTTTTTACAACATATTACAGACAATGGAAAAACAGTTCTAGGGTTTAACAGTAAAAAACTGGCAGCTCAGTCGTCATAATTTTACTGTAAAATGTACGATGTCTTTTACAACATTTTACTAGCAATGGAAAAACCGTTACAATTTAAAAAAATTTTTTTAACAAAAAGTCAATAGATTTTATAGTAAAAAAATCTGGCAACTCAGTCACCAGAATTGTATTGTAAAATATAGAGTGTTGTTTTTTGTTTTTTTTAACAACATATTACAGAAAATAGAAAAAGAGTTCTGTGATTTTTTTAACAGTAAAAATCCTGCAGCTCAGTCGTCAGAATTTTGCTGTAAAATTTACATTGGTTTTTACAACATTTTACTGGAAATGGAAAAATCTTCACCACTTTTTTATTTATTTATTTTTTAAACAAAAAATCAACAAAATGTTACTGTAAAATATAAAACTTTTATTTATTATTCTTTTTTTTTTTACAACATTTTACGGAAAATAGAAAAACAGTTACACGTTTTTTTTTTAAGTAAAAAAACTAGCAACTCAGTTGACAAAATTTGACTGTAATATTTACTATGGTTTCTGCAACATTTTACTGACAATGGAAAAACCGTTAGCCCTTTTAAGTTTAAAAACAAAAAGTCAGTAGAGTTTACAGTAAACAAATCTCGCAAGTCAGTCACCAGAATTTTACCGTAAAATATACTTAAACATTTTTTAACAACATATGCTATGTTTTTTTTAACAGTAGAAACTGGCAGCTCAGTCATCAGAATTTTACTGTAAAAAGTTTGATGGTTTTTACAACATTTTACTGGTAATAGAAAAACCATTATGACTTTTATGTTTAAAAAACAAAACTCAGTAGAGTTAACAGTAAAAAAAATAAAAAAATCTTGCAACTCGGTCATCAGAATTTTACTGTACTATATACTTTTAATTTTTATTAACAACGTATTTGGGTAAATACTAGGTTGATTGGCAACACTAAATTGGCCCTAGTGTGTGAATGTGAGTGTGAATGTTGTCTGTCTATCTGTGTTGGCCCTGCGATGAGGTGGCGACTTGTCCAGGGTGTACCCTGCCTTCCGCCCGATTGCAGCTGAGATAGGCGCCAGCGCCCCCCGCGACCCCGAAAGGGAATAAGCGGTAGAAAATGGATGGATGGACTAAGTTTTTTTAACATTAAAAAACTGGCAGCTCAGTCGCCAGAATTTTACTTTAAAATGTACGATGGGTTTTACAACATTTTACTGGAAATGGAAAAACCGTTACCACTTTTTTTTTTTTTTTTAAACAACAGTAGATTTTACAGTAAAAATAATCCGGCAACAGAATTTTACTGTAAAATATACAGGTTTTTTTTGTTTGTTTGTTTGTTTTTACAACATATTACAGAAAATGTAAATACATTCACCACTTCTTTTTTTTTTTTTAGATAAAAGTCAGTAGATTTTACGGTTAAAAATCTGGCATCTCACTCACCAGAATTTTACTGTAAAATATACAGTGTTGTTGTTGTTGTTGTTTTACAACATATTGCAATAAATACTGCGTTTTTTTTAACAGTTAAAACCTGTCAGCTCAGTTGTCAGAATTTTACTGTAAAATAAAATAAAAAATGTACAACATTTGATTGGTAATGGAAAAACCATTACCACATAAAAAAATAAGTAAGTACATTTTAGGGAAAAAACTAGTACTACTGAGAAGAAAAGTGACAACAATTATTATTGTGTTACTAGAAACTGACTGTGAGCAAAACTGCAAAACATGCGAGTTTTCATGAGAATGGAGTGAGATGATTTGCATGCTGGGAGAAATTAATGAGATTTGGATTGGACTAAGTGAGTATTTGTGTTCTCCAAATTAACCTGATTTTTTTTAAACCAGGCAAATGTGTTTGCTTTCTTGTGTGAGAAGAAGCGAAAAAAAAAATATATATATATTTATTAATTTTTTGTAACAAATTCTTTACAGTTTGTCGCCTTGAAGATTTAGTAGAATTTGTATGATACATTTTTATACGTTTTAGTATACTGGACTAATTGGCATATTTTGGGTTTGTTAATCTGCTTCTGTTGTGTTCACGTTCGATACTCTTGTCTTAATAGAAGTCCTGATAGGTTATCAGAGTGCAAAGTGAGAGTAAAGCATGCCAGATGCACACACAACACAACACCCATGTACAACTGTATCGTACACACACACGCACACACACGCACACGCACACACACACACACACACACACACACACACACACACACATACTGGTTATCATTTGGAATGGGGACCAAGTTGTTGTTCAGTACTTGTGGGGACCACCCTTTCTACAGGTAGTGGAGGCATAAAAATGTTTCGGTAAAATGGCCACTGCCCAGTTAGCTCATACACGTCTTTAAATCTCTGGATTGATGAAGTAATGTGCTGATCATTCATACTGAGGACCCTGGGGACAAAGAGTTAATATGGTTCATGGGGACCAAATTTAAATAATTCACACATATTTGTTCGTGACTACTGAGGACCATTTAAAAAAACCACCTAATTAAATATGACAAAATCGTCAGAATACAGCACTGCACCTGTCCTCTTTTTGGAAGTTTCCCACTTAAATGTTAAAGAAAATCTCACATCTCGTGCAGACAAACCCCCTTCATTATGGGGAGCAGGTGGAAGTGATTAACTATACACGGAAGAAGTGTGAGCAGAGCAGCGAGTGCAGTACCAGCTACAGCCCGATGAGAGGGCTGCTATGTAAATGTCTCACACTCCAACTAACAAGTAAACATGTTTTATGGGCCAAAGCTTAAAAATCACTTAAGCATATTCAGAATGGATCTGACTATCATTTATAAAGGTTTCCCTTTTGGGGACCTGTTTTTTTGGTCCCCATACCGTCCGAGTTCCCCTATAGGTGATGTGTAAACAGAGCGATGTCCCCATTAAAGGGGAACATTATCACCAAACCTATGCAAGCGTCAATATATACCTTGATGTTGCAGAAAAAAGACCATCTATTTTTTTAACCGATTTCCGAACTCTAAATGGGTGAATTTTGGCAAATTAAACGCCTTTCTGTTTATCGGTCTTTTAGCGATGACGTCAGAACGTGATGTCACCGAGGTAATACACCAGCCATTTTCATTTTCACATTACAAACACCGGGACTCAGCTCTGTTATTTTCCGTATTTTCGACTATTTTTTGGAACTTTGGAGACATCATGCCTCGTCGGTGTGTTGTCGGAGGGTGTAACAACACTAACAGGGAGGGATTCAAGTTGCACCACTGGCAAGAAATCTGCCGCCAGACCCCCATTGAATGTACCAGAGTGTCTTCACATTTTACCGGCGATGCTAAGACAGACATGGTACAGAGATGTATGGATAACCTGCAGATGCATTTGCAACGATTAAGTCACACGAAATCACCAAGGTGAGTTTTGTTGATGTTGTTGACTTATGTGCTAATCAGACATATTTGGTCGCGGCATGACTGCCAGCTAATCGATGCTAACATGCTACGCTAATCGATGCTAACATGCTATTTACGCTAGCTGTATGTACATTTGAAACTAGATACCCACATTTAATGCGAAACAAACACTTACCAATCGACGGATTTAAGTCTCTCCAGTGTCACAAGATGCGAAAGTCCAGATCGTTTGGTCCGCACATTTTACCGGCGATGCTAATAAGGCAGCCATGCTATGGGCCACTTCATTAGGTACACCCACGCTATGACCGAATAGCGTCAATAGCTATTCGCTCAATAGCTTCAATTTCTTCTTCAATTTCGTTTTCGCTATCTGCCTCCATACTCCGACCATCTGTTTCAATACATGCGTAATCTGTTGAATCGCTTAAGCCGCTGAAATCCGAGTCTGAATCCGAGCTAATGTCGCTATATCTTGCTGTGGTAACCGCCATGTTGTTTGTATTGGCAGCCCTGTGTGACGTCACAGGGAAATGGACAGTCGCATCGCAAATAGCGAAAATCAAGAACTTTAAAGCTTTTTTTAGGGATTTTCCGGGAGGCTTAAAATTTTGAAAAAAACTTCGAAAAATAAAACAAGCCACTGGGAACTGATTTTTATTGTTTTTAACCCTTTTGAAATTGTGATAATGTTCCCCTTTAAGTAAGCATTACCGGAACACACACACACACACACACACACACACACACACACACACACACACACACACACACACACACAC
>NC_084636.1:8800101-8810101 GCF_033978795.1 Nerophis ophidion | reverse complement strand
GGACTCCTTCCAGTAGCTCCACCCACTCAGCTGATGACTTTATGCAATTCTTTAGTAAGAAAATTGAAGTCATTAGAAAGGAGATTAAAGACAATGCGTCCCAGCTACAACGGGGTTCTATTAACACTGACACGATGGTATATACGGCGGATACTGCCCTCCAAAATAGTTTCTCTCGTTTTGAGGAAATAACATTAGAGGAATTGTTACAACGTGTAAATGGAATAAAACAAACAACATGTTTACTTGACCCTCTTCCTGGGAAACTGATCAAGGAGCTCTTTGTATTATTAGGTCCATCAGTGCTAAATATTATAAACTTATCACTTTCCTCGGGCACTGTTCCCCTAGCATTCAAAAAAGCGGTTATTCATCCTCTCCTTAAAAGACCTAACCTCGATCCTGACCTCATGGTAAACTACCGACCGGTGTCTCACCTTCCCTTCATTTCAAAAATCCTCGAAAAAATTGTTGCGGAGCAGTTAAATGAACACTTAGCGTCTAACAATCTATGTGAAACCTTTCAATCCGGTTTCAGGGCAAATCACTCGACGGAGACAGCCCTCGCAAAAATGACTAATGATCTATTGCTAACGATGGATTCTGATGCGTCATCTATGTTGCTGCTCCTCGATCTTAGCGCTGCTTTCGATACCGTCGATCATAATATTTTATTAGAACGTATCAAAACACGAATCGGTATGTCAGACTTAGCCCTGTCTTGGTTTAACTCTTATCTTACTGATAGGATGCAGTGTGTCTCCCATAACAATGTGACCTCGGACTACGTTAAGGTAACGTGTGGAGTTCCCCAGGGTTCGGTCCTTGGCCCTGCACTCTTCAGCATCTACATGCTGCCGCTAGGTGACATCATACGCAAATACGGTGTTAGCTTTCACTGTTATGCTGATGACACCCAACTCTACATGCCCCTAAAGCTGACCAACACGCCGGATTGTAGTCAGCTGGAGGCGTGTCTTAATGAAATTAAACAATGGATGTCCGCTAACTTTTTGCAACTCAACGCCAAAAAAACGGAAATGCTGATTATCGGTCCTGCTAGACACCGAACTCTATTTAATAATACAACTCTAACATTTGACAACCAAACAATTAAACAAGGCGACACGGTAAAGAATCTGGGTATTATCTTCGACCCAACTCTCTCCTTTGAGGCACACATTAAAAGCGTTACTAAAACGGCCTTCTTTCATCTCCGTAATATCGCTAAAATTCGCTCCATTCTGTCCACTAAAGACGCTGAGATCATTATCCATGCGTTTGTTACGTCTCGCCTCGACTACTGTAACGTATTATTTTCGGGTCTCCCCATGTCTAGCATTAAAAGATTACAGTTGGTACAAAATGCGGCTGCTAGACTTTTGACAAGAACAAGAAAGTTTGATCACATTACGCCTGTACTGGCTCACCTGCACTGGCTTCCTGTGCACTTAAGATGTGACTTTAAGGTTTTACTACTTACGTATAAAATACTACACGGTCTAGCTCCATCCTATCTTGCCGATTGTATTGTACCATATGTCCCGGCAAGAAATCTGCGTTCAAAGGACTCCGGCTTATTAGTGATTCCCAAAGCCCAAAAAAAGTCTGCGGGCTATAGAGCGTTTTCCGTTCGGGCTCCAGTACTCTGGAATGCCCTCCCGGTAAAAGTTCGAGATGCCACCTCAGTAGAAGCATTTAAGTCTCACCTTAAAACTCATTTGTATGCTGTAGCCTTTAAATAGACTCCCTTTTTAGACCAGTTGATCTGCTGTTTCTATTCTTTTTCTTCTATGTCCCACTCTCCCTTGTGGAGGGGGTCCGGTCCGATCCGGTGGCCATGTACTGCTTGCCTGTGTATCGGCTGGGGACATCTCTGCGCTGCTGATCCGCCTCCGCTTGGGATGGTTTCCTGGTGGCTCCGCTGTGAACGGGACTCTCTCTGCTGAGTTGGACCCGCTTTGGACTGGACTCTTGCGACTGTGTTGGATCCATTGTGGATTGAACTTTCACAGTATCATGTTAGACCCGCTCGACATCCATTGCTTTCCTCCTCTCTAAGGTTCTCATAGTCATTATTGTCACCGACGTCCCACTGGGTGTGAGTTTTCCTTGCCCTTATGTGGGCCTACCGAGGATGTCGTGGTGGTTTGTGCAGCCCTTTGAGACACTAGTGATTTAGGGCTATATAAGTAAACATTGATTGATTGATTGAATGGGAATTTCCCCCAAAATTTAGGAATTTTGGGAAAAGCTGGAATTTTTTTGGAAATGGTAACAAACTTGAATGGTCTGGATGAGTTGAAATGGTTCACGTTGGAATTTTTCAAATCAGTCGAGAAATGTTGAAGTGGAAACATGTTGAAATGAGAAATGGTATTACGGAATTCCTGGAATTTTAGGTAAACCAGGAATTTTTACAGTTAAAAAAAACAACTTTCTTTTTTGTCCTGATTAAGAGGAATGTTTTGACGGTGGAACATTTGAAGTGGGTTGAAAAATGTGGAAGGAGTAGTCAACAGAATAAAATGGTGAAAATATGGCTTTGGAAAACCAGGAATTATGGAAAATACTGGAATTTTTTTGAACTCGGAAAAAAAGTATTTAAAATTTCCAGGATGGTGGAATATGTTGAAGGTGAAATGGTTTGAATGATAAATAAATAAAATAAATAAGATAAAAAAATACAACAAAGTAAAATAAAATAAAATAAAAGGAGTCAATGGGACCATATTGGTCTCAAGGGTACTCAGTGTCGGCATTTATGCATATCCTCAAAATATGAAATTTAAAAAAAATAACTTAAAAATAAATAAATAAATAAAATAAAATAAAAAAAATTAAATAAAATGAAACAAAATAAAATAAAATAAAATAAAATAAAATAAAAGGAGTCAATGGGACCAAATTGGTCTCAAGGGTACCCAGTGTTGGCATTAATGCATACCCTCAATATATGAAAATTTAAAGAATAACTTAAAAATAAATAAATAAAATAAAATTAATAAAAAATAAAACAAAATAAAATAAAATGAGTCAATGGGACAAAATTGGTCTCAAGGGTACCCAGTGTCGGCATGTATGCATATCCTCAATATAGGAAATTTGAAAAAATAACTTCAAAAAATAAATAAATAAAATAAAATAAAATATAACAAAACAAAATAAAATAAAATAAAATAAAATAGAATAAAATAAAATAAAATAAAAGGAGTCAAAAGGACAAAATCTGTCTTTAGGGTACCCAGTGTTGGCATCAATGCATATCCTCAATATGAAAAAATGACTTAAAAAAATAAATAAATAAATAAAATAAATAAAAAATAAAATAAAATAAAATAAAATAAAATAAAAGGAGTTAATGGGACCAAATTGGTCTCAAGGGTACCCAGTGTTGGCATTAATGCATACCCTCAATATATGAAAATTGAAAAAAATAATTTCAAAAATAAATAAATAAAATAAAATGAATAAAAAATAAAATAAAATAAAATAAAATAAAATAAAAGGAGTCAATGGGACCAACTTGGTCTCAAGGGTACCCAATGTCGGCATTTATGCATATCCTCAATATAGGAAATTTGAAAAAATGTACTTCAAAAATAAATAAATATAATAAATACAAAATAAAATAACATACATACAAAATAAAATAAAAATAAATACAAAATAAAACAAAATAAAATAAAAGGAGACAATGGGACCATATTGGTCTCAAGGGTATCCTCAATATATGAAATTTTAAAAAATTACTTAAATAAATAAATAAATAAATACAATTAAATAAATACAAACAACTAAATACAATATTTTTTCAAAAAATACAATAAAATTAAATACAATTCCAAAAACTGAAAATAAAATAAAATAAAATCCCGGCCAATTTAGAATTAGCCTTAGCACGGCGTGTAGAACATCTCCAAGTTGTTGCCAGGACATTACAGTAACATGTACACAAATACACGCCAAACGCTGTAAGTGTTAGCCGGACTATTTTCTCTGAAAACCCGAGATTCTTTTGTGAGAACTGTGCCACCATTTGTCACGTCCGGGATCACGTTGGTCCCTAAACTGTGGTCCGAGTAATCCATCCGTGTGATGTGTTCAAGTCCGGCTCGGTGTCCCTGGGCCTCCAAAATGGGGTAATTTGTTTTGTTTTAATAAAGCCTCTGTTTTTCTTGGGTCAGATTGTCAAGGAGCAAATTGCTTTCTAATCACATCACACATGGAAAGTCCAGATGCGCACGTCGCCGAGTATTAACACGCGTCTGTTTTCATTGCGAAGCAAAACACGTCACTTCATTCGGCCCGCGTCGGACCACGGACTCGGTGACAGGCGGCGGCCGTGTGGAATGGAGTCCTGACCGCGGTGGAGAGGAAAACCTTCTAATAATAGACTTTGGTTCATTAAGTAAATAAAGCAGTGCAGGGGTCTTCCACGTTTTCCAGGCCAAGGACCCTCAATCTGAAGTAGAAATGGAACAAGGACCTCCTACCAAGGTAGTGCTGTCCTGATACCAATATTTTAGTACCGGTACCAAAATGTATTTCCATACTTTTTGGTACTTTTTTAAATAAGGGGGACCACAAAAAAATTGCATTATTAGCTTTATTTGGGGGCTTCACGGTGGCAGAGGGGTTAGTGCGTCTGCCTCACAATACAAAGGTCCTGCAGTCCTGGGTTCAAATCCAGGCTCGGGATCTTTCTGTATGGAGTTTGCATGTTCTCCCAATGAATGTGTGGGTTCCCTCCGGGTACTCCGGCTTCCTCCCACTTCCACAGACATGCACCTGGGGATAGGTTGATTGGCAACACTAAATTGGCCCTAGTGTGTGAATGTGAGTGTGAATGTTGTCTGTCTATCTGTGTTGGCCCTGCGATGAGGTGGCGACTTGTCCAGGGTGTACCCCGCCTTCCGCCCGATTGTAGCTGAGATAGGCGCCAGCACCCCCCGCGACCCCAAAAGGGAATAAGCAGTAGAAAATGGATGGATGGATAGCTTTATTTGAACAAAAAATCTTAGGGGTACATTAAACATATGTTTCTTATTTCAAGTTTGTCCTTAAATAAAATAGTGAACATACAAAGACAACTTGATTTTTGGTAGTAAGTAAACAATCAAAGTCTACTGACATAAGCAGTAACATATTGTGTCATTTTTATTCTATTATTTTGTCAACATTATGAGGGACAAGCTGTAAAAAATGATCATTAATCCACTTGTTCATTTACTGCTAATATCTGCTTACTTTCTCTTTTAACATGTTTTATCTACATTTCTGTTGAAATGTAAAAATCACTTATTCTTCTGTTGTTTGATACTTTACATTAGTTTTGGATGATACCACAAATTTGGGTATCGATCCGATACCAAGTCGTTACAGGATCATACATTGGTCCTAATTTAAGTCCTCGTGTGTCCAGGAATGTATTTACTGAGTTTATAAACATAATATACATTTTTTTACACAAAAAAAGATTTTGTGATGCTAAAAAATATTGTTGTAATCATGGTAGTATCAACTAGGTATGCTCCTGTACTTGGTATCATTACAGTGGATGTCAGGTGTAGATCCACCTGACATCCACAATAGATCGCCGGCGAGCTATTGTGTTGTCCTACGGTGTGTAGTGAAGCCTGTTTAGCTATTCCTCGTCCTCCAGTGATAACGTTACTTGTAAGAAACTTACTTTATTTGTCACCATAGAGGCGAGGATTAGTGATTTAAAAGTAGCGATGTTCACCGCTAGCTAGCTAGCCATGTCTTAAAGCACTTCTTCCTGAGGGCGTTTCAGTGTTATAACTTGCCAAGTTCAAACACTGATGACTTCTATTAAACAGACAAGAAGCAAGGAATCATGCAGAGACAGAGTTCCATCTAGCTCATGAGGAGAATGCATGGCGCGGCACAGTCTCGCCCTATGCTCTAAAGTTCAGCTCCCGCATCCCTCTATTTATTCAGGAGTTCCACAGTCAACATTACTGAGGCCGCCTCTAAAAGGAATGGTCACACATATCATGCAAAGCAAGTCCAGTACGCACAATACGTGACGGAATGTGTTAGGGGCCTCGTGATTTCGCCTTATCTGCGTTGAGGTCCTTGAAGTCCTTGGCTGTTAGCGGGCTAAAACAAAGATAACATCTGCGGCTGAGGCCACCCCTCAGACAAGAAGTTTTGTCCTTGCACAGATAGAAAAAGTACAGCTTGAGCACAATAGCTAATAACTATAGCAACGGACTTTAAGCATATTAAGGTTGTGTGATAACTTACACATAATTATTATAACAAACTTCACCTTTATCTTTAGTTTTCCGGCAAAAATGCATCTGTTCTCCCTTTTCTGTCTACATGTACTCTTTCAGTTTCTATTCTGTTTGACGTTCTCTCCTACTGTTACCAAATAGCATCTTTTTAGTTATACTGAGATTCAAAGATCAAACAAAACAAAATAAAATCAAATAAAACAAAATAAAAGGAGTCAATGGGACCAAATTGGTTTCAAGGGTACCCAGTCTCTGCATTTATGCATATCCTCAATATATGAAATTTTTAAAAATTACTTGAAAAAAATAAAAAATAAAAATAAAATAAAATAAAATAAAGTAAAGTAAAATAAGATAAAATAAAATATAATTTGTCAATGAGACCAAATTGGTCTCAATGGGTACCCAGTGTCGGCATTTATGGATATCCTCAATATATGAAATTTGAAAAAAATAACTTGAAAAATAAATAAATACACTAAAATAAATAAATAAATAAAAAATAAATAAATAAAATAGAATAAAATAAAAGCAGTCAATGGGACTAAATTGGTCTCAAGGGTACCCAGTGTTGGCATTAATGCATACCCTCAATATATGAAAATTGAAAAAATTACTTAAAAAATTAGTAAACAAAAGGAAATGAATAAAAAATAAAATTAAATAAAATAAGATAAAATAAAAGCAGTCAATGGGACCAAATGGTCTCAAGGGTACCCAGTGTTGGCATTAATGCATACCCTCAATATATATAAAAAAAAAAAAAATAACTTCAAAATAAGTAAATTAAATTAAATGAATAAAAAATTAAACAAAATAGAATAAAATAAAAGAAGTCAATGAGACCAAATTGGTCCCAAAGCTACCCAGTATCGGCACTCCTCAATATATGAAATTTGAAAAAATAACTTAAAAATAAATAAATTAAACTAAATAAATACTAAATAAAATAAAATAAATAAAAAACTAATATACTGAGATTCAAAGATAGTCGTTTTTTTTCCAAACCATCTTTTTTAATTTGTTCATTTCTTCTGTTATTATTTGTACTAGCCTGTGATTAATCAAAATTATTCGAGATTTTAAACTGTGATTGTAGCTGAGATCGGCTCCAGCGGCCTCTACAACCCCAAGGGAATAAGCGGTAGTAAATGGATGGATGGATAGTTCCCAGTAAAAAAAAAAAAAAAAAAAAATTGACACTCCTAGTTAAGAACGGCCTTAAAAATTCATTTTTGCAGAATAGGGGACTTAAAATCCAGGATAGAAATGGTTAAAAAAAAAAAATGCATGCAGTGTGTGTGCGAGCAAGCAAGCAAACTGAACGTATTTAGTAAAAAAAGGGTGGAGGGTCTAAAGGGGTTTTGAGGTTTCCAGTGCAGGGTGCATTTCCAAAACAGGAAAGGTCAGCGTTGTGACCTTAGAGAGACGCTCACAGTCTCCATTCTCGGAGCGCTGCCTTGCTCGTCTACCTGTTGACTGGACACGATTTACTGCCCGGCTCTAACGTTACACAGCGCATTGTAAATCAGCGCTAAATTATAAATAGGCTCAGATTATACCGCCGGGAATTGATTCTCCAACGTGTACTGTACGGTCAGTCCAGGCTCAGGACTTGTTCCCTTTCTGAAACCTGGGCTTGTTGCCTCTGGTAGTTTCTAGGCTTTCTGGCGTGTCTAAATAATCATCGTTCTAACCATGGAATACTAATGAGAAAATATTGAAAGTGTCTGTGAAAGTCTCTGCTTGTGCGGGTTCTCCTGACGCCGACAGATCTTGGGGAGCCCGGTAGACAGGTTGGATCGAGTCTTTTATTTTCATACACTAATATAGTTTGCTTTCCAGCAGTATATAGTTAGGGCTTTTCAGTCCAGCGTGTCTCTCTCTCTCTGGCTCCAACTCCAACCACGTGTCTCGGTCCGGCTGCTGCTAATAAAGGCGACAGGTGATTAGATAACTTATGTTTTGTGATTACGTTCTGTTTGGTTTTGGACTCATTGTGCACTCTTGTTTGTTTTGTCACCATGACAACTCATTAGTTTCACCTGTTTATGTGTTTACGACTCACGCACCTGATTTGTTTGGACTCACGCACCTGTCAATCAAGCCTGTAGTTGCCAGGCAGTCAGCCTGGCGACATCACCCTCTGCACACTCCTGACACTTCTGATTGCTCACTTTTTGCCATAGTTTCATGGTTTTCACGTCACAGTAAGTGTAGTTTTGTTTCATGTCTTTAGTCTGTTTATGTGTTAGTTTTGGTCCTGCGTTAAGTTTGTTCCCCGCTTTGTGCGCGCCCTTTGTTTTTTGTAGTACTTTTGAGTGTTAAAATTAAAATATGTCATTACCTTCACGTTGTGTCCGGTCCAAGCGCTTTGCACCACGGGAAAACAAACCTCACCAAAGTCCTCGTCATGACAATAACCAATCCCAGCTGGGCAATCTACTCGCCTGCCGCTGGCTTTGAGGCTGGGCCATGCATACCCTTTTCCTGCAGGAGGCGCGCTGACCACGCCCTCCTCCACAGTGACGTTTTTAACAGAGCCGCTTCTAATTTTCAATACAGTCTTCCCTCGTTTGACGCTGGGGTTACGTTCCAGAAAATACCGGCTTTAAGTGAAATCCGTGTAGTAGTTCATATGTGTTTTCGTTCATTATATATACTTTTCTTTTAGACTACCGTATTTTCCGGACTATAAGGCACACTTAAAATCCTTTTTTACTCGACAGTGTGCCTTATCACCCGGTTCACCTGATGTATCGGATGATTCTGGTTTTGCTTACCGACCTCGAAGCAATTTTATTTGGTACATGGTGTGATGATAAGTGTGACCAGCAGATGGCAGTCACACATAAGAGATACGTGTAGACTGTAATATGATGGCAATACGACTCAAGTAAACAATATCAAAATTGTATATCTTCCATTGGGAATACAGAACATTACAAGGGGCTCAAAAATCCATCAAAATGTTTTAGTACGACTTTGGTAAGCTATGAAGCCACACCGCTTGATGGATTGTACTGTGCTTCAACATCGGAATATTATTATGGTGTGTGTATAAGGTAAGACATATTATGTGGCATTTTGTTTCGCTATATTATGCAAAACAAAAATTTCTTACTTTCTGGTATCTGCTGACCTGTATTTGGGATCTGCATAAATCCTGAAAAATTGCGCGCTTCCGCCTTTGTAGTCTGTAGTCGATAAGCTTCTTCTTTTTCTCTATCTTCTTATTATGGGACAATCATCCTCCCCTGTTGCCATTTTTAATATACAGTAGTGTAAAGTTCTTACTTACATCTGTCAGTAGACTAGCTATCAAGGCGCTAAAACATACCGGTAAAGTGAGTTTACATTATTCACCCAAGGAACTTTAGTTATTAGACAGTTCCGGTCGGACGGTTTTTCACTTGTTATTTTTTCCGGATGAGGAGTTGCTTCTCCGTTATTGATTGACGAACCGGTTCTGGCAATGTTTTTTCTCTTCATAGAATCAGAAATACTTTATTAATCTCCGAGACATTTTCAGCACAATCCAATTAGAGATCAGACAAACATTGCTGGGAGACAGAACAGGATCGCTGACGGGTCTGCCAACTTACGAAAAAAGGTGAGAAACAGGTAAACTCTGGGCTCCCGGAGAGGGGGTCCAGACTGAGGACAAGGGGAAAAAAGTCATAGCCATAGCACACATAAGCATGTGTGCAAGAGTTAAACATCAATCATCAAAT
>NC_084636.1:8772601-8795101 GCF_033978795.1 Nerophis ophidion | reverse complement strand
CATCTGAGAGACCCTTCGCCGTAAAAAAAACTCCATTTTGAAGCAACTCGCCTGAATTATTAATTGGCCTGATCTGGCCTTGTGCTGATCCGGAGGATCTGGAGCGCCGGGTACTTAAGTTGCGGCCCCAACGACACTTTGGAGCTGCGGGATGAGCGTCGGGTTACATAGGAGAGGCACTTCAATTACGTGGGAGGGATGAGGAGGTGGTGGTGGTGGGGGGGTATGAAACTGAAAGTGCGTCCCAGATAAACGAAAGGTTTTATTAGACCGATCACAGCGGGGTTGTTACTCACCGGCTGGCGGTTTGTTATTGACGCTGAGAAACACGAGCGTGTGCTGAGAAGGCAACTATTACAGTAAGTATTTACTTCGCCCCCCCGCCCGCAACAACAGCCTGTACTTTTCTCCACGACCGCAGGGCCCTAAAAAGCCCAGACGGGCGATGTGCGAGGTCCTGTTTCTCCCACTCCTGTACCCGGCCCTTGAAACCCGGGCCCACAGAAGCCACAGCACGAGACCATCCGAAAACTAAAGCAAACACCAGATTCTCATCAGTGGGGACGTGTCAAGGAAACTATTCAACCGCCTCGGCCGAATCCGAAGCACATTATTCATCGTCAACGTCCCCGAGCGTGGAGGAGAGACGACGTCCGACTGGTGTGTTTATTTTCCTTTCGCACGGTCCAGGTCTTGCTCACACCTGTTGGGTGATTCCTGGACGTACGTCGCCGTCCTGACGCGTCCAAATAAATGCTGAGCTATTAATACTGTAGAAATATTTGGACTCGAGGGGCCACATTGAGAAAAAAGTGTGTCTGGGGGGGCCCAGTCTGTGGGTGCTTCAGGGCCCGAGCACCCACGGACTGTGCGATTGATAATAATAATAATAATAATAATAATGATAATGGATTACATTTTATATAGCGCTTTTCTATTATTAGATACTCAAAGTACTTCTCAGAGAAGTGAGAACCCATCTGTGGAGAGGCGTGGCCTGCAGTCCGGCAGCGAGGCAGGGCACGCCGGAGCCCGACCCAAGGTGGCAGCGAGGAGGCGTGGCCGGCAGTCCGGCAGCGAGGCAGGGCACGCCGTAGCCCGCTGCAAGATGGCGGCGAGGAGGCGAGGCCGGCAGTCCGACAGCGAGGCAGGGCAAAGCCGGAGCCCGCTGCAAGATGGCGGCAAGGAGACGTGGCCGGCAGTTCGGCAGCGAGGCAGGGCTTACCGTAAGCCGCTGCAAGATGGCGGCGAGGAGGACAGGCCGGCAGTCCGACAGCGAGGCAGGGCACACCGTAGCCCGCTGCAAGATGGCGGCGAGGAGGCGTGGCCGGCAGTCTGACAGCGAGGCAGGGCAAGCCGGAGCCCGCTGCAAGATGGCGGCGAGGAGGCGTGGCCAGCAGTCTGACAGCGAGGCAGGGCACACCGTAACCCGCTGCAAGATGGCGGCAAGGAGGCATGGCCGGCAGTCCGGCAGCGTGGCAGGGCACGCCGGAGCCCGGCCCAAGGTGGCAGCGAGGAGGCGTGGCCGGCAGTCCAACAGCTAGCCAGGGCAAGCCGGAGCCCGCTGCAAGATGGCGATTAGGAGGCGTGGCCGGCAGTCCGGCAGCGAGGCAGGGCACACCGTAGTTCGCTGCAAGATGGCGGCGAGGAGGAGAGGCCAGCAGTCTGACAGCGAGGCAGGGCAAAGCCGGAGCCCGGCCCAAGATGGCGGCGAGGAGGCGTGGCCGGCAGTCCGGCAGTCCGGCAGTGAGGCAGGCCACGCTGGAGCCCGGCCCAAGATTGTTATGATCCGCTGCCCGGATCATATTCTGTTTGGGTTTTGGGGTCACGTGTGTTTTCTGTTAGTCTTGCACTCCTTTTGTTCCGGTTTATGCACCTGATTTTGTTATTATTTTCTCCTGCCGCTTGTGTTCCTGACGCGCTTCTGTTTTGTCATCACTGTCATTATTTCCATGTCATTATTCTTTGTATTTGCATCCCGCGACTGCCACGTAAATTTGTTCTTGTCTCCTAGCCTTAGCTCCCGGTGTGCTCGGCATCTCTTCCAGTCGGTTTTGTTTTCTGTTTTGTACCAATTTTGTGTTATTGTTCTACTAAAACATGTCCTTACCTGCCACTCCTGTCCGGACCTGTCCTTTTGCATCTTGGGAGAACCAAGGCACCCACGTGAGAAAGATGGCAACGAGGAGGCGTGGACTGTGAGCAAGCAGCGAGGCGGGGTGCGCCGGAATCCAACCATGCAAATATTATCAGGTACGTGGATGGCCCAGCTGGGCACAATTTAAATCTTCTCTTGCACTGTATAAAAGGGCAGCGGCCGTAAATGCCGGGAGGAAGAGACGTAGAGAGAAGGAGCCAGAAGGAAGCGGATGCTGAACGAGAGCGAGAGAGAGCCACAGGAAGACAAAGATGCAGGCGACTGAAAAGGTGGAGTGGCAGAGTAAGCAGGACACGGCAAGGCTGAAAAGCAACCCTTAGAGACTTTTTATTATTGAAAAATAAAATAAAAGTCTAACCTGCGCCACAATGTCCTTCCACGGTGGTCCTGAGAACCCCAACGACAGCAAGAGACTGTCACACCATCATTCATTCACACCCTGTGGTGGTAAGCTACATTCGTAGCCACAGCTGCCCTGGGGTAGACTGACGGAAGCGTCCATCCACGGCCCCTCCGACCCTCACCTATCATTCACCTTGTCCCTGGTGAGCGGCACCAGGGACAAGGGTGAAGTGTCCTGCCCAAGGACACAACGGCAGCGATTTGGATGTCAAGAGGCAGGGGAGCGAACCTGCAACCCCCAGGTTTCTGAGACGGGCGCTCTACCCACTACGCCATGCCACCCCTCTGGCGGTATGGCGTCTTTCAATGGCTTCTTTCAATCTTTAAAATATCGGGTCGCGGGGGCAGCAGCCTAAGCAGGGAAGCCCAGACTTCCCTCTCCCCAGCCACTTCGTCCAGCTCCTCCCTTGAATCCCGAGGCGTTCCCAGGCAAGTCGAGAGACATAGTCTTCCCAACGTGTCCTGGGTCTTCCCCCGTGGCCTCCGTGCCCGGGGACCAGATGCCCGAACCACCTCATCTGGCTCCTCTCCATGTGGAGGAGCAGCGGCTTTACTTTTGAGCTCCTCAAGGATGACAGAGCTTCAAACCCTATCTCTAATTTTTGAAAAATCAATCTTATTCTTGTCAATTTTGTGGCAATTTTGGTCCGTTTCACATAATGAAAAGGTCACAAATCATGTAGACCACAATGACCAAAGTCTAACCAAGAATTCATTGTGCCAGATAATGAACTAGTGACACAATCTTGACTTTGGACACACTGGAACATGAGCGAATGAAAGCCATACTTGGTCAACAGCCATACATGTCAAACTATTAACAATGCCAACACTGTCATAAACATGTGCCATAGAGTGAAACTACACTAAACAATAACGACAAACCCAATTTCTGAAGAATATTTGCAGCGCAACACAACATAAACACTACAGAACAAATTCCCAGAATTCCCTGCAGCACCAACTCTTCCGGGACGCTACAATATAAACATCCACTGTAATGATACCACATACAATAGCGTGCGTGGTATCAAAGCGAAAGCCATTTATCAACAACATCCAGAAAACGCCGGCGGCTTCTCTGGGCCCGAGATCATCAAAGATGGACTGATGCAAAGTGGAAAAGTGTTCTGTGGTCCGGTTCCAAAACCTGATAAACCCAACTCGAGGATGTGGCAACAGACAAAAGCAAAACTAAAACAACTCTCAGCGGTGGATCACTCCGCTCGTGCGTCGATGAATGAACACCATGGAGAGCTGTTGCGGCAGGTGGATTGACAAGAATCATGGCTCCGCCTCCCAAATGCTTCACCGAGTCAACAAGCTTGACGGGCTGTCACATTTCTGATGATTTCTTTCTTTAATTCCGCTTCCTCTTCTCAGCACTGTCCTTCACACTCACTTTCTCCCTTCCCATGCTGGGAGAAACCAAAGGTGTGTCGATCTCTAGCGACTAATTTTTAGCTGTAGGAAAGGCGACAAGAAATCGAGAAAATAGATTGTGGTGGTCCTTAAAACTTTCTTTATTAGTTATTATTAGTAGTATTATTAGTTATTGTTATTAGTTATTGTTATTAGTTATTATTATTAGTTATTGATATAATTAGTATTAGTTATTATTATTATTAGTGATTGTTATTATTATTCTGCGATGAGGTGGCGACTTGTCCAGGGTGTACCCCGCCTTCCGCCCGATTGTAGCAGAGATAGGCGCCAGCGCACCCCCCGCAACTCCAAAAGGGAATAAGCGGTAGAAAATGGATGGAGGGTTATTATTATTAGTTATTGTAATTATTATATATAGCTCGGTTAGTTGAGCGGCCTGGCCAGCAACTTGGGGGTTCCAGGTTCGATCCCCGCTTGTGCCATCCTAGTCACTGCCGTTGTGTCCTTGGGCAAGACGCTTTACCCACCTGTGCCCAGTGGCACCCACACTGGTTTAAATGAAACTTAGAAATTGGGTTTCACTATGTGAAGCCCTTTGAGTCACTAGAGAAAAGCGCTACATAAATATGTGGAAGTCGCTTCCTTCCGGGTTCTTTGGGCCACC
The DNA here is from genome assembly GCF_033978795.1 of Nerophis ophidion. Taxonomy (NCBI): domain Eukaryota; kingdom Metazoa; phylum Chordata; class Actinopteri; order Syngnathiformes; family Syngnathidae; genus Nerophis; species Nerophis ophidion. Next base: position 8,790,491 of record NC_084636.1, on the reverse strand, counting down.
AGTCACCGACATCACCGCTCCTTTTCAGGGTCAACAATAATGTTTATTATACAATAAACGCCAGATCGTGCAAAGTCTTTATGTGCTTTCCAGCAATTGTCTTTCCTCAATCGAGCACATGAATGGTTTCCCTAAGAGTGGTCTGTCTTGCTCTCGCCATCATCCACTCTTCCTTCCCGACTGATGCCTTTAACAGAGCGACAGGTGACTAGACAAGCACTCTCAGCTGTGTCATCTACGCACCTGTCGCTAATCTCGAAGCGGGATCTGCCACACCCCGCTTCGCTGCAGGTCGGCAGGCCACGCCCACCACAAAATATAATTCACTTCACTTCTTTTTTTAGATGTAAAAAAGTATGGAAAAAAATTATAGAATCGCCCTGTAAATCTACAAATCCAAAGCCAACACCTGTATCGGACTGAATTAACCTGCAGTTCAGACCTTGAAAAGCTGTTGCGGCAGGTGGATTGACATGAATCACGGCTCCCACGCGAGAGGCGTCGATTGAAACCGAGGAAAGGATTCTTCAAGAGGATAAATCATCGCGAAACGTTGCAAAAGATGTTGTTTGCTCACAGTCAGCCGCGTCCAACGTCTGGGCCGAGTACAAACAACATGGGGAAGGTTGTAAAAGGCAGAGCAGACTGGTAGACCGAGGACAACATCAAAGCGTCTGGACGGACAAGACAGCAAAACAAATAAAGAGCAAACGGCGGGAATTGTCTGTGACCCAACTGCAAAGAAAATGGGATTTAAATAGGGAAAAGTTAAAGGGAAAAACGTAAAAAAAAAAAACAAGGTCCCAATGGACTAAAGACAAGCAATAGCTCGGTTACTAAGGATGGAAAGAGTAAGGATGGAAAGGATAATCCAGGTAAAATAGCTCGGTTACAAAGGATGGAAAGGGTAAGGATGGAAAGGATAATCCAGGTAAAATAGCTCGGTTACTAAGGATGGAAAGAGTAAGGATGGAAAGGATAATCCAGGTAAAATAGCTCGGTTACTAAGGATGGAAAGAGTAAGGATGGAAAGGATAATCCAGGTAAAATAGCTCGGTTACTAAGGATGGAAAGGATAATCCAGGTAAAATAGCTCGGTTACTAAGGATGGAAAGAGTAAGGATGGAAAGGATAATCCGGGTAAAATAGCTTGTTTACTAAGGATGGAAAGAGTAAGGATGGAAAGGATAATCCAGGTAAAATAGCTCGGTTACAAAGGATGGAAAGGGTAAGGATGGAAAGGATAATCCAGGTAAAAAGTAGACTAAAAATGTACCGTAGTAGCAATATTAAATATAACATAAATGTAATATTTACAAAATAAATATATAGTATATAATATGTACTGATATATTATATTATTATATTATTGTAGCAGTTCCTCTTTGGGTTCCCCTGACCATCACACACTAGCACAAGAGCCCCGGTATTTCAGATCCAATAATGTTTTTATTAAATCTCCAACCCCAACCACGTGTCTCGGTCCAGCTGCTGCTAATAAGGGCGACAGGTGATGCTCAGGGTTCCTGGTTTAATCCATAGCGTTTACCAATCTAGTCACGTCCGTTGTGTCCTTGAGCAAGACACTTCACCCTTGCTCCTGATGGGTCTTGGTTAGCGCCTTGCAGGGCAGCATTAGATACGCCGACAAACCCTCGTCGTCTCACACGACATGTTCCCGACATCTACAAAGCAATTTGCTTCTCTGCTCCACAGTAAGTCTTTGCTGTCGTCCAGCATTCTTTTTTTTTTGTTTACTTTCTAGCCAGTTCGGTTCTAGTTTTCGTCCTACATAGCCTGTTTATTTGTTTTTGGTTCAAGCATTAGATACGCCGACAAACCCTTGTCGTCTCACACGACATGTTCCCGACATCTACAAAGCAATTTTCTTCTCTGCTCCACAGTAAGTCTTTGCTGTCGTCCAGCATTCTTTTTTTTGTTTACTTTGTAGCCAGTTCGGTTTTAGTTTCGTTCTCCATAGACTTTTTTTAATTTTTGGTTTGCGCATCAAATACGCCAACAAACCCTCGTTGTCTCACACGACATGTTCCCGACATCTACCAAGCAATATGCTTCTCTGCTCCACAGTAAGTCTTTGCTGTCGTCCAGCATTCTTTTTTCTGTTTACTTTCTAGCCAGTTCGGTTTTAGTTTCGTTCTCCATAGCCTGTTGTTTATTTTTGGTTTGAGCATCAGATACGCCGACAAACCCTCGTCGTCTCACACGACATGTTCCCGACATCTCCCAGGCAATTTGATTCTCTGCTCTACAGTAAGTCTTTGCTGTCGTCCAGCATTCTGTATTTTTTTACTTTGTAGCCAGTTCAGTTTTTGTTTCATTCTCCACCCTTTTGTTTATTTTTGGTTCAAGCATTAGATACGCCGACAAACCCTTTTTGTCTCACACGACATGTTCCCGACATCTACAAAGCAATTTGCTTTTCTGCTCCACAGTAAGTCTTTGCTGTCGTCCAGCATTCTGTATTTTTTTACTTTGTAGCCAGTTCAGTTTTTGTTTCATTCTCCACCCTTTTGTTTATTTTTGGTTTAAGCATCAGATACGCCGACAAACCCTTTTTGTCTCACACGACATGTTCCCGACATCTACAAAGCAATTTTCTTCTCTGCTCCACAGTAAGTCTTTGCTGTTGTCCAGCATTCTTTTTTTTGTTTACTTTCTAGCCAGTTCGGTTTTAGTTTCGTTCTCCATAGACTTTTTTTAATTTTTGGTTTGCGCATCAAATACGCCAACAAACCCTCGTTGTCTCACACGACATGTTCCCGACATCTCCCAGGCAATTTGATTTTCTGCTCTACAGTAAGTCTTTGCTGTCGTCCAGCATTCTTTTTTTTGTTTACTTTCTAGCCAGTTCGGTTTTAGTTTCGTTCTCCATAGACTTTTTTTTATTTTTGGTTTGCGCATCAAATACGCCAACAAACCCTTGTCGTCTTACACGACATGTTCCCGACATCTCCCAGGCAATTTGATTCTCTGCTCTACAGTAAGTCTTTGCTGTCGTCCAGCATTCTGTATTTTTTACTTTGTAGCCAGTTCAGTTTTTGTTTCATTCTCCACCCTTTTGTTTATTTTTGGTTTGAGCATCAGATACGCCGACAAACCCTTGTCGTCTCACACGACATGTTCCCGACATCTACAAAGCAATTTGCTTTTCTGCTCCACAGTAAGTCTTTGCTGTCGTCCAGCATTCTGTATTTTTTTACTTTGTAGCCAGTTCAGTTTTTGTTTCATTCTCCACCCTTTTGTTTATTTTTGGTTTAAGCATCAGATACGCCGACAAACCCTCGTTGTCTCACACGACATGTTCCCGACATCTACCAAGCAATATGCTTCTCTGCTCCACAGTAAGTCTTTGCTGTCGTCCAGCATTATTTTTTTTGTTTACTTTCTAGCCAGTTCGGTTTCAGTTTCGTTCTCCATGGCCTGTTGTTTATTTTTGGTTTGAGCATCAGATACGCCGACAAACCCTCGTCGTCTTACACGACATGTTCCCGACATCTCCCAGGCAATTTGATTCTCTGCTCTACAGTAAGTCTTTGCTGTCGTCCAGCATTCTGTATTTTTTTACTTTGTAGCCAGTTCAGTTTTTGTTTCATTCTCCACCCTTTTGTTTATTTTTGGTTTAAGCATTAGACACGCCGACAAACCCTCGTTGTCTCACACGACATGTTCCCGACATCTACCAAGCAATTTGCTACCTGCCGCCATCTAGTGATTAGGAAGAGTATTACACGGTTATGCTGCCGAACTCTAAACAGCACCGACAGTCAACAACGGCACATTATTTGCAGACTATAATTACTGGTTTGCTAAAAATATTTTTAACCTAAATAGGTGAAATTAGATTATATCTTACGGCACACCAGACTATCTCACGGCCGCAGCACAGTGGTTAAAAAACAGCATACCGGTTTACCAATGCAATGTTAGTCCTTTTTGTTGTGTTTCCAGCTATAACAACATTTTCTTGCTCAGGGAATAAAGCTGTCGATCAGAACCGAGCACGATGCTCGTTAGTAGATCTCATTAGGCGGCGGGTGTGTACCTAATGAAGCGTCCATCTTATTAGAAAGACGCCGCGGCGTTTTACTCGCAGGCCCGTGCTTTCCGGGAAAGGCGGCTTGAGGCAGCAGGCTGCTCTTCCCGGCAGTCATGTGACATTCGGGAGATCCCTGGTCACATGACTGCCAGCTCCTTCTCCCCTCTTCCACCTTGCTTCCTCGCCTCGTCTTGCCAGTTTCCCGTCAGATGAACCCACGCGCCACGCTCCCTCCTCCCTCCCCGTCGGCGCCGTCTTTTCTCCCGCTTGAATTATCGGGGCAAAGACCGCGGAGCCTCAGAAAGCGTTGGAAGGTGACCGGAGCTCCCGGGGAATCTCCACGCTCGAATAACTCGGCCACATGCCGGGCGGTCATGGCGGGTCAGCCGCAAATAGAGACGCCGCGTCGGGTCTGATACTGAAACCAGTCCAAGGGGATCAGGTGTGCCCCATGCCGCCATTATGACACAGCAACTATGACCTGGTACCTTTTTAAGTAAACAACACCCGTTCCTGCAGGGGAAAACTATATCAAAACATTTTAGGGCCTTGAATTTTTCCCAACACTTTAAGCCCCGCGGCTTATAAAACGGCGCAGCCAATTTATGGATTTTTCTTCGCGAACAGCCATAATGTTTTGTAAGAAACAGTTTTCACATCACATCGACAGAGACGCTAAAAAAGGTAATGTAATCGAGCTAGCCTCGTTAGCATTATCGAATATGCTAACATGTTTACAAGTGTCTGTGTTTGTGATATAACTTACAATAATAATCTTTTTATTTAGTCTGAGTTCTGTGAATTCACCAAGACGTCACCGTGTTGTCATTGAGTCTGTTTAGCTAATTATTACTTAGTAAATTTTTAAGAAACCAACACCTGTTCCTGCAGGAGAAAACAATAACAAAACAATTTAGGCCCGATTTCTAGCACGCTTAAGCTACACATTTCCGATATTTTGTCAAATTTGTACAATAGTGTCCTAGCATCTTAAATCTGACCCACAGTGGGATAAAGTATTATTTTAATTTACCGTATTTTTCGCGATAAGCCTTTAATTTTTCCCAGCACTTTAAACCCTGCAGCTTTCAAAACGGTGAGGCTAATTTGTGGATTTTTGTTCGCGAACAGCCATAATGTTTTGTAATAAACAGTTTTCACATCACATCGACAGAGACGCTACAAAAGGTAATGTAATTGAGCTAGCGTTGTTAGCATTATTGTATATGCTAACACGTTTACAAGTGTCTGTGTTTGTGTAATTAACTTCCAATAGTAATCTTTTTGAATAGTTGGAATTCCGTAAATTCACCAAGACGTCACCGTGGAGTTATTGAGTCCGTTTAGCTAATTATTACCTGGAACATTTTTAATTAAACAACACCCATTCCTGCAGGAGAAAACAATAACAAAACAATTTAGGCCCGATTTTTAGCACGCTTAAGCAACACATTTCCGATGTTTTGTCAAATTTGTACAATGGTGTCCTAGCATCTTATATCTGACCCACAGTGGGATAAAGTATTATTTTTATTTACCGTATTTTTTGCGATAAGCCTTTGATTTTTCCCAACACTTTAAACCCTACGGCTTTTAAAACGGTGAGGCTAATTTATGGATTTTTGTTCGCGAACAGCCATAATGTTTTGTGATAAACAGTTTTCATATCACACCGACAGAGACGCTAAAAAAGTTAATGTAATTGAGCTAGCGTTGTTAGCATTATTGTACATGCTAACACGTATACAAGCGTCTGTGTTCGTGTAATTAACTTTCAATAGTAATCTTTTTGAATAGTTTGAGTTCCGTAAATTCACCAAGACGTCACCGTGGAGTTATTGAGTCTGTTTAGCTAATTATTACCTGGAACATTTTTAATTAAACAACACCCATTCCTGCAGGAGAAAACAATAACAAAACAATTTAGGCCCGATTTCTAGCACGCTTAAGCTACACATTTCCGATGTTTTGTCAAATTTGTACAATGGTGTCCTAGCATCTTAAATCTGACCCACAGTGGGATAAAGTATTATTTTAATTTACTGTATTTTTTGCGATAAGCCTTTGATTTTTCCCAACACTTTAAACCCTGCAGCTTTTAAAACGGTGAGGCTAATTTATGGATTTTTGTTCGTGAACAGCCATAATGTTTTGTAACAAACAGTTTTCATATCACATCGACAGAGATGCTAAAAAAGGTAATATAATCGAGCTAGCCTTGTTAGCATTTTCGAATACGCTAACACGATTACAAGTGTAATTAACTTACAATAGTAATCTTTTTGTTTAGATTGAATTCACCAAGACGTCAACGTGGAGTTATTGAGTCGTTTCTCTAATTATGACATAGCAAATATGTCCTTTTTAAGTAAACAACACCCGTTCCTGCAGGAGGAAAAATAACAAAACATTTTAGGGACGATATTTAGCACACTAAAGTTATATATTTCCGATGTTTTGTCAAATTTGTACAAGGGTGTCCTAGCATCTTAAATCTGACCCACAGTGGGGTAAAGTATTTTTTTCATCAACCGTATTTTCTGGTATAAGCATTTAATGTTTCCCAACACTTTAAACCCTGCGGATTATAAAACGGTGCGGCTAATTTTTGGATTTTTCTTCGCTAATGGCTGTAATGCTTTTATATCACACCAACAGAGATGCTAAAAAAAGTGTCTTACGGTTTTTGTCCGTGGGGGGGCGGGGCTACGGTGTGCCCCATGCCGCCATTATGACACAGCAAATATGACCTGGTACCTTTTTTAAACAACATTTATGCAGGAGAAAACCATAACAAAACATTTTAGGGACGATTTTTAGCGAGCTAAAGCTACACATTTCCGATGTTTTGTCAAATTTGTACAAGGATGTCCTAGCATCTCAAATCTGACCCACAGTAGGATAAGGTTTTATTTTTCATCAACCGTATTTTCTGGACCATACCCTATAAAGGCGTAGTGGCCACATGTGTGGACAGCACCTTTTAGCTCTTATTTCCAAAATTGTGTACGCTACTGAATCGGGGTCTTATGGCCACTTATGTGGACACTTATACTGCCATCTGGTGGTGTCAGAAGAGTAAAACATACAATGGAATATGGGGAAAAAAAGTGTAAAAATAAGAATTAGCATGTCATTACACATGAAGTCCACGCTTGTGTACTTATGGACTAAGTACATCAAATCTAAATGAGATTCTTAGTTTTTATTCTAATTAGGGTCCTGTGGAGAGGCGGAGCCGGCGTACGAGCAGCGGGCAGGGCACGCTGGAGATGGCGGCGAGGAGGCGGAGAATGCGGCCGAGTGGAGAGATGGGGCGTGCCGGGAGCGACGCCGCACTCAAGTGCAGGTGTGTGGATCGCGCACCGGTACACAATTAACTTATCTCCTCACGCTGTGTAAAAGGGGAGAAGGAGGACAGATCGGGGCAGAAGGATAAGGAGAGCCCGCAGCAGCGACCAAGGAGCGAAAGCAGAGAGCAGACGAGGATGACAGCAGCTGGAAAGCGAGCAGTGGAGAGGAGCAGCTGAAAAGCGATCCGACCTGAAGACAAAGCTTGATTGAAAAACAAAGCGAGTCAAACCTGCTTGAAAGAGATGTCCTTCCTTGATGGTCCGTGGAACCCGCACCACGACGGCAAGAGTCGGTCACAGGTCCAATAAGCCCAAATAGCAAAGATACAGTAAATAATTAAATAAATTAAAAATCATGTAAACAAACAGCTCGGGCCTTAAGGGGATACACCTTAAAATGTTCCCAACACTTTAAACCCTGTGGCTTATAAAACGGTGCGGCTAATTTATGGATTTTTCTTCACTACCCGCCATAATGTTCAGACCATTCATCGGCAGCGCGCCTTCTGGTCCGGAAAATAGGATAATTAATACATGTCATCATTATCGGTAAAAGCGGTACAAAACCCTGATGGCAACGTCCTTAGTTACATCACTTCCTTGAAGACAGAGAGGAGAACCAACACAGGAACTTTTGGCATTTTGCTGTCGTGTGAACCTCCTGTCACTCACACATCGCCGCCCGAATGTCACACGGGGCCGTGGGAGGAGTGCGTGGCGGTCCAAATGCGAAAAGGAAAAAAAAAAAGAAACATCTCCGACATTTTAGTCGGGAAGTTTTTGGCAGCATTTGCCAGGTCAGAGGTCAGCCATGTTGTACCTGGCGGAGGGCGACCCTGAACTAATCCGCGCGTGTTTTTTCTCCACACTGGCAACTTTCTCAAACATGATGCGGACAGAAACACGACAGATCAGAGAAGGGTGTGTGCGTATTATTTAGCGCGGCCGACAAATAAAGCTGCAAATGTGCTGCGGACCAGTGGTTTATTTAAAGAATGGGTGGCTGGGCGGCTAGAATGTGCGTCAGTGGCGTGTGTGTGTGTCTGTGTGTGTGTGTGTGTGTGTGTGTGTGTGTGTGTATGTGTGTGTGTGTGTGTGTGCGTGCGTGTGTGTGTGTGTATTTCTAGCCTTCTTGAGATATCAACAGAGAAAAGCAGCTTCCATATGAGGAGGTGTGAACAAGTGATGACATAAATCATGGTCCCAATACGGAAAAACATTGCATCTAATAGAGAATGTCTCATTTGGTGAAATCTATCAAGGTCCCAAAAAGGAGGGATTTTTCAAATTGACTGTGTGTCACTTTTAAAAAGGTCAACATATGAAATAACAAGTGTGTGTAAGAAATTGAAATGCGCCCCCTTTGGCCAAAATTGATAAAAACAAATAAAATTAAATATGTATATAGAGACATACTGTAATAACTAGAAGTAAATAATGAAGGTTAAAAAATAATTTAAAACGTTTTTTTTTTAACTAAAAGCGGTCTTTTTCTCTTACAATGTGTCGACTTTTTCTTACAAAATTGGGAACAATTTCTCATACTATTTCTGTAATATTGCAATATTAAGATCATTGCTTTTTAATGCAAAATGTTGACATTTGTCATATAAAATTCAGACTTTTACTGTACAGACATTCTGTAATAATTTGAAGTAAGTAATGAAGGTTAAAAAACATTTACAAACAAAAAATTTAAAACAATATATTAAAGAAGTAAAAGCAGTCTTTTTCTCACAGTGTCAACTTTTTCTTACAAAATTAGGAACAATTTCTCATATTATTTCTTTTTTTGTAATATTGCAATATTTTCTCGTAAAAGTCTTACTTTTTTATGTAAAATTCTGACTTTTTAATGCGAAATGGTGACATCTGTCATATAAAATTCAGACTTTAATCACAATATTGCCAATTTTTTTGTTGTTCTTGTAAAAAAGTGACACATTTTGAGTAAAATGATGACTTTTATCAACATTTTGCCAAGTAAAATCACATTTATTTTTATTATATTGCCAAAATTTGAAAGTTTTCTTATAAAATTGTGACTTTTGTCAAGTAAAATTACGACTTTTCATAAAATTGTCAAAATGTTAAACTTGTCTTGTGAAATTGTGATGGTTATTTAGTAAAATTCCAACTTTTATCATAATATTGCACAAATGTTCAGTATTTCTTGTAAAATTCTGACTTGCGTTGAGTAAAAGGATGACTTTTATTATAATACTGCCAAAATTATAAGTTTTTCTTGTAAAATGTGACCTTTTTTTTGTGAAATTCCAACTCATTTTTCACAACAAGCTTTTTTATATTTGTATAGTATGTATATATTCTTCATGTTGTAAATACACATCTGTTGTGCTTGTAGCGTGAAAGCAAGACAACTTCGTGTATCGTTGACACACAAAAACGTGTGCGTCCTTTCATCTTTTTGAACAAACCAGAATGAAACTTAAAACACTCAAAAATGGCGGGAACAACAAACCCCCACCTTTGGGAGAATCTCCTGACGGCCACTTAAAGGGGCCGCGCCGAATTACCTGCAACGGAACAACCTTGTCATGTGCCTAATTGAACAGTACAGTGACACAGAACAACATTGTCATGTACACACTCGAACAGTACAGTGAATAATAACAATAAGGTCAAGCACTAGGTGTGGCGAATTATGTCCGTAAATCAACCGCTACACACGTCCCCCCAGAATTCGCCATCACTAAGGAAAATAAACGGTCAATAGACAGGGGCACGAACAGGTCTACCAGACCGGGTGCGCCGGACTGGTACTAACGCCGGGGAGTCAGCAGGGGGAACCGGAAGGGTATCTGCACAATCCAAGGTACTGAGGTGTGGCGAATTATGTCCGTAAATCAACCGCTACACATCTTTATATATCTAGAAAAGCTGGTCCTAAAGAGGTAGGCATTTACGGAGGTCTCAAGAAGGTAACAAATACAAGATGTGTGTGTGTGTGTGTGTGTGTGTGCAAAACACAACATAAGTGAGGATCTGACAGAAGGAAAGACGTCTTCTCTCTCTCTCCGTCTTCTGCCCTGCTGTCAATCAGGAGCAGGAAACAGACCAGCGATTCTTTCCCTTGGCACAAGCGAGGGCCGGGAGAGCACAGTGTGTCACACGCTACACACACAAGCTGCCCTCTGTCACACACTCATGTCTCCACGCGCTCGTACGTGTCTCCCACCCTCGCACAACAAACTGGGCGTTCAGGTCTTGCAGGCGAGACGACCACGGCGAGCAGGCGGCGAGAGGCCGTCCCCCAGACTGTGAGGCCCCCAGACTGTGAGTCCTCTCCTGACTGTGAGTCCCCCAGACTGTGAGTCCTCTCCTGACTGTGAGTCCCCCAGACTGTGAGTCCCCCAGACTGTAAGTCCCCTCCTGACTGTGAGTCCCCCAGACTGTGAGTACCCCAGACTGTGAGTACCCCAGACTGTGAGTACCCCAGACTGTGAGTCCTCTCCTGACTGTGAGTCCCCCAGACTGTGAGTACCCCAGACTGTGAGTACCCCAGACTGTGAGTACCCCCAGACTGTGAGTCCCCCAGACTGTAAGTCCCCTCCTGACGCGCCGTGGTCAGCCTTGTACATGAACATAGGCCAAAGTCACAATGGCCCACATTTTGAATTAGTGATATATTGCCAAGAATGACCAGGATTTAATTGAATGTATTTTATTTTGATTTATTTCATTTGCAATTTAATGTTTTCATTGTTTTACAAGTAGTTATTATAAATTGATTTTTTGATTGTTTACATAACAGAATTTGAAAAATATATTGATTTGACTATCAGTTTTAAATGATGTCTACTTTTTTCATTAGGGAGCTCTGAAAATAATAAATGTTAAAAAATATTGATTTACGATGTTTGATTTAATTACAATAAAAAATGGAAGTAAATTAACATCAATGGCAATACATTAATAATGCATTTAATTTATTTAAAAAACATTTTAACTACACCTGTTACAAAAAGTAAGCATTTTTGTGTTTGATTTAATTTAGTTTGTATTGATTTTAATTACCGGTAAGTACATTTTTTGAAGGAATTAAAAATTCTATATATTGATTTGACTATCAATTTTAATTGTTGTTTGCATTCTTTTTTTAGCCATGAAAACATTAAATATTATGAAAGTATGTAATGCACTGTGTCTATTTTAATTTCATTTTTCTTTATTTTGATTTAGTTTTATTTTATTTTTTTACATGACACATGTTTTAAAAAAAAATCTATTGATTTTGATATCAGTTTTAATTGATGTTAAAATCCTTAATTCAGAACCAGGAATATATATATATATATATATATATATATATATATATATATATATATGTATATATATATATATATATATATATATATATATATATATATATATATATATATATATATATATATATGTATAAAAAATTTATTTTATTTTTTATTTACATATATATACACACACATATATACACAGTTATATGTATATACACATACTGTATATATATATATACATATATATATATATATATATATATATGTATGTATATATATACTTACACACATATATGTATATGTATATACATATATATATATACATATATATATATATATATATATATATATATATATATATATATATATATATATATATATATACACATACACATATATAATATTATATTATTATATATACATTTTTTTTTTTTTTTATAATTTTTTATTTAATTTGATCAAACTCGGGGACAAGCGGGAATGATTTTAATTTAGTTAGATATTTTTGTATTGCAAATCTTTTTTCTTTTGTTTATCTGACGGTCAGTTTCATCATTTATTTAAAAAAAAAAAAAAAAAAAAAACGTTAAATGGTGAAAATAATTTAATGAATCATATTTAATCTAATTTTATTGTTATTTATATTGGTATGTATTTTTCATGGATTTGTCATAATTTACCTCACGCAACAAATAAACCTGATTTTTTATTTTATTTTAATAGCGTTTTTTTTAATTGTTTTATTCAATATTATTGTATTAGATGATTTTTTTAAAAATATTTTTTTTCTATCCAAATTGTGTTTATTATTTTATTTGACAGTATTTTCTCCTAAACTTTTCTTTCTTTATTATCTAAACATATTCTATTTGGGATTTATTTTTTATTTTTTTTATTTTATGGTATTTTATCATATTATTGCCAGTAGATTTTTAAACAGCACACTAAAGATGACCAGACCGAGTAGTCCAGGTCACTCGGTTTTTTCCCTGTTTTTCAAGCAAGCCCAAGTCCTTCCATCCTTCCCCCTCACGCTCACATTTATTTTTCCTTACTTGGCTCCAATCCCTGGATTCCCACTTGCTATGAAATGTGCATGAGCTGAGGTCATCCATGTTGTATTTGTGGAGCAGCTCGGGCTCACGTAGACGTTACGTCATCTCCACAAACGCAAAGTTACGAAAAAACAAACATGTGCAGCACGGGTGACAAATAATAAGTGGACATTTAAGATTTGGGCCTGTCTCTGAACTGTTTTCTCTTCGGCGCTCTTCCTGTCCCAGTTCTAAAACCATCTTCTCCAAAAGAGACGGCCACAGAATCGGTCTAGAAAAGTTATCCAGCACTTTATGGGTGAGCTTGCTGAGGTCCAAAGTCAAGTAGATGTTTCTATTCAGCATTCTACCCGTCAGTTTATTTTATTTTATTTTTTTAAATACAACATGCGCATGTTTCTTTTCAGCACTCTAGCAGTCTTTTCCCGACAAGCTGTGCAGACATGCATCAGTATTTGGGCTTGTCTATGAACTGTTTTCTCTTCGGGGTTCTACCTGTCCCAGTTCTAAAGCAAACTCCTCCAAAAAGATGGCCACAAAATTGGTGTAGGAAAGTTATCCAGCGCTGTATGAGTGAGATTGCTGAGGTCAAAAGTCGGGTAGATGTTTCAATTCGGCATTCTACCCGCACCTTTTTTTTTATATACAGCATGCAGATGTTTCTTTTCAGCGCTCGAACAGTCTATACCCGACAAGTTGTGCAGACATGCAGCAGGATTTGGGCCTGTCTCTAAACTGTTTTGTCTTCGGCGCTCTACCAGTCCCACATTTAAATCCATCTCCTCCAAAAAAGACGGCCACAAAATCAGTCTAGGAAAGTTATCCAGCGTCGTGTGGGTGAGATTGCTGAGGTCAAAAGTCAGGTAGATGTTTCTATTCGGCATTCTATCCGTACAGTGTTTTTTGTTTTTTTTTAAATACAGCATACACATGTTTCTTTTCAGCACTCGAGCAATCTTTACCCGACAAGCTGTGCAAACATGCTTCAGGATTCGGGTCTGTCTATAAACTGTTTTCTCTTCAGCACTCTACCGGTCCCAATTCTAAAGCCATCTCCTTCAAAAAAGACGGCCACAAAATCGGTCTAGGAAAGTTATCCAGTGCTGTATGGGTGAGATTGCTGAGGTGCAAAGTCAAGTAGCTGTTTCTATTCAGCATTCTACCCGCACATTTTTATTAGATTTTTTTAATATAGCATGCACATGTTTCTTTTCATTACTCGAGCAGTCTTTAGCAGACAAGCTGTGCAAACATGCATCAGGATTTGGGCCTGTCTCTAAACCGTTTTCTCTTCAGCGCTCTACCGGTCCCAATTCTAAAGCCATCTCCTCCAAAAAAGACGGCCCCAAAATCGGTCTGGGAAAATTATCCAGCGCTTTATGGGTGAGATTGCTGAGTTCTAAAGTCAAGTAGATGTTTCTATTCAGCATTCTACCCGCACATTTTTATTTAATTTTTTTAATATAGCATGCACATGTTTCTTTTCAGCACTCGAATAGTCTTTTCCCGACAAGCTGTGCAGACATGCATCAGTATTTGGGCTTGTCTCTGAACTGTTTTCTCTTCGGCGTTCTACCTGTCCCAATTCTAAAGCAAACTCCTCCAAAAATGATGGCCACAAAAAATCGGTGTAGGAAAGTTATCCAGTGCTGTATGGGTGAGATTACTGGGTTCAAAAGTGGGGTAGGAATTTCTATTCAGCATTCTACCCGCACTTTTTTTTTTGTTTGTTTTTTTTTTTTTTTAATACAGCATGCACATGTTTGTTTTCAGCGCTCGAACAGTCTGTACCCGACAAGCTGTGCAGACATGCATCAGGATTTGGGCCTGTCTCTAAACTGTTTTGTCTTCGGCGCTCTACCAGTCCCAATTCTAAATCCATCTCCTCCAAAAAAGACGGCCACAAAATCAGTCTAGGAAAGTTATCCAGCGCTGTATGGGTGAGATTGCCAAGGTCATAGGTCAGGTAGATGTTTCTATTCAGCATTCTACCCACAAGATTTTTTCTTTTTTCTTTTTAAATACAGCATGCACATGTTTCTTTTCAGCACTCGAGCAGTCTATACCTGATAAGCTGCGCAGACATGCATCAGGATTTGGGTCTGTGTCTGAACAGTTTTCTCTTCAGCGCTCTACCATTCCCAGTTCTAGATCCATCTCCTCCAAAAAAGACAGCCACAAAATTGGTCTAGAAAAATTATCCAGCGTTGTGTGGGTGAGATTGCTGAGGTCAAAATTCAGGTAGAAGTTTCTATTCAGCATTCTACCCGCAAATTGTTTTTTTTGTTTTTTAAATACAGCATACACATGTTTCTTTTCAGCACTCGAATAGTCTTTACCCCACAAGCTGTGCAGACATGCATCAGGATTTGTCCTGTCTCTAAACTGTTTTCTCTTCGGCGCTCTACCTGTCCCAATTCTAAATCCATCTCCTTCAAAAAAGACGGCCACAAAATCGGTCTAGGAAAGTTATCCAGCGCTGTATGGGTGAGATTGCTGAGGTCCAAAGTCAAGTAGATGTTTCTATTCAGCATTCTACCTGTCAGTTGTTGTTTTTTTAAATACAGCATGCACATGTTTCTTTTCAGCACTCGAGCAGTCTTTACCTGACAAGATGTGCAGACGTGGATCAGACACATTCTTAAGGGCATGCCACCGAAGGGATCAGAGGTTGAATGTCAGCTGGAGATTGCCGAGGTCAGAGGTCAATTGTGGTTCTTTTCTAGCACATTCTTAAATATTTGTGAATTTGGGTTCGATACCCATCGCGCTGACCTGACTCCTTTCGCCTTTTGAAGCCAAACGGACAGTAAAAAAAGCATCGGTTTTAAGTGGAGGCGAGCAAGAGTTTTCTAAACTTATCGAACATGGGGAAAACCACCCGGCTGCCAAGCCCTGCAAGCCTGAACCGGGCTTTTCCTTCCCGACGCTCTGACGTCCGGCGCCGCCGCGCCCCGCCTCCGGTCCAAACAACCACCGTTGGGGGGGCGGAATTTTCTCTGACGGGACCAAAACAAGTTGTAACGGCTTCGAGTTTCCGACGCAGACAATGTTGCCAGATTCCAGCGCCTTGAGGGACACCAGCACGCCACAATGAGCGCTCTGTGTGAGGACTAACGGGCGCACACACACGCACACACACACACAAACACACACACACACACACACACACACACACACAGTATTGGGAAAAGTGTACAATATTCCAGTGGAATATTTGCCATTCCTGAGTGTCACAAAGTGATTGCATGCATGTCTCCACAAATCCTGCAAAAGGTAAAGATGTCTTCTAGAGCCACTTTTAGTTCACAAAGGTCATGAAATATGGTGTGTGTGTGTGAGTGTGTGTGTGTGCGTGCGTGCGTGTGTGCGTGCGTGTGTGTGTGTGTTCTGGCAATGCTTACTTAAAGGCCTACTGAAACTTCACTGTTTTTGGGTTTTGTATTTGAACCAACGTCCGTACTCGTAAAATCCTTCATTGTTCTCCTCTCTGGCCAAAGTGCTTTCGTCAACAACCGCCTATCAGTCTTTCAGTTGCTTACAGTTCCAATCCGCCAGAAGTCCTCCACAGTCAAAACGTAGCATGGTGACATTTTTCTGTGACGCGAGGGCGTCTCGGAGCAACGTCGGAATTTAAAGTGTGTGGCAGATGTCAGGTCCTAAAGACGTTACTCGGGTTGGGAGCACACCACCGATGTTTCTCCAACCACGTTTATTTGTCCATTTTTTTTTTTTAATCCACCCAAAGTGACTGCTCTTTTTGTGTCGTCACCAAATCAGAACCACGTCGGGGAACACACCTGGGAATGTACATTGAGGTATTCAGCCAAACTTTCCCGTGGGATTCTGACACAATCCCAGTAGGAACAAGACATTGAAACAACATTGAGCACTTCTGGAATTAGGTCCTGACGTTGAACAACTCAAACATAACATTGAAACAACATGCTTTTAGACGAGGTTTAATCAATGTTGGGTTCTGATGTTGATTTGACCATTGAATTTTGGTCATTTCCCAACCAATATAATGTTGAAACAACATGCTTTTTGACGACATTTATTCAAAGTTGGGTTCTGACGTTGATCTGACCATTGAATTTTGGTAATTTCCCAACCAAAACAACGCTGAAACAACATGCTTTTAGACAACGTTTAATCAATGTTGGGTTCTGACGTTGATTTGACCATTGAATTTTGGTCATTTTCCAACCAAAAGAACGCTGAAACAACATGTTTGTAGACAACGTTTAATCAATGTTGGGTTCTGACGTTGATTTGACCATTGAAATTTGGTCCTTTTTCCAACCAACATTTTACAACACATGTACAACGTTGAAACAACATGCTTTTTGACGACGTTTAATCAATGTTGGGTTCTGACTGTTATGTCTGTGTGATCATGTTTTGTTGTAGTCATGTTCGGTTTTGTTTTTGGACTCTTTGTGCACTTTTGTTTGTTTTGTCACCGTAGCAACCCATTAGTTTTCACCTGTCGAGTCACGCACCTGTTTTCACTGATCATGTCACTGCTATTTAAGCCGGTCTGTTTCTGTTGTTCGTCCTGGTGACATTATCCTATCCATCTATCCATCCATACTACCTCTGCTACTCATGAGATATCTGTTTATTATAGTTCATGCTTCATGCCATGCCACAGTAAGTGTTTTTATTTCGTGTTCATAGTTAATTGCCTTTGTGCTAGTCTTTTGTTTTCATTAGTCAAGTTTGTTCTCCGCCATTGTGCGCGACTTTTTTTTGCTTCCTTTCTGTAGTTTGTTAGTGTTAAAATAAATGATGTCCTTACTTTCACGCCTTGCCCGCGCCAACTTTCCTTTGCCTTCCAGGAAAACAAGCCTCACAGTCCACGCATTGACACTGACATTGATTTAACTATTGAATTTAGGTCATTTCCCAACCAATACAACGTTGAAACACCATGCTTTTTGACGACGTTCAATCAATGTTAGGTTATGACATTGATTTGACCATTGAAATGTGGTCATTTCCCAACCAACAACGTGGATCCAAAGTTAGACATCAACGTTGTATCACTCTACAAATACTTGTGACGCTCAGCGGGCATCGTGATGCGAGTGGTGCTCTTCCTAGATGCAGTTCGGGCACGGACACGGCGTAAAGGTAAGAAGTATC
>NC_084636.1:8757601-8767601 GCF_033978795.1 Nerophis ophidion | reverse complement strand
CGAGCACCAGTTTGATTGTTAGTCCCAGTCCTTGCCCAAGCCCTAGTTTGACCGTTTGTCCTAGTTCTTGCCCAAGCCCTGGTATGACTGTAAGTCCTGGTCGTTACCCAAGCCCTTCTCAAAGCACTAGTGTGATTGTAAGTCCTGGTCCTCTCTCAAGTCCTTGCCCGAGTCCTAGTGTTTGTCTTATCACTCATCATAGTCCTAGTCCTGCTCACAGCCAGTCCCCTAGTTCTCCTCGGCAGACCCCTGTGCCTGCTCCTCGGCTGAAGCCGACACCTGCTCCTCGGCTGAAGCCGACACCTGCTCCTCGGCTGAAGCCGACACCTGCTCCTCGGCTGAAGCCGACACCTGCTCCTCGGCTGAAGCCGACACCTGCTCCTCGGCTGAAGCCGACACCTGCTCCTCGGCTGAAGCCGACACCTGCTCCCAGTCTGGTTCTCACACCAGCACATGACTCTGACCTGGTTTTCACACCAGAAAATGTTTCTAGCCTTGTTCTCACGCCAGTTTCAGACTCTAAACTGGTTCTCACTCTAGCACCAGTTCCTAAGCTGGAGCCCACTCCGGTACCAGCACCACGACAGGTACCGGTGCCAGCTCCGTGCCGCCAAGCACCGGTGCCAGCTCCGCGCCGCCAAGCACCGCCGACGACGGGGCTGGAGCCCACACCAGCGTCGACGACGGGGCTGGAACCTTCACCTGTGTCGACAGGGCTGGAGCCCACTCCAGTGCCAGCTCCTCGACAAGCGCCGGTACCAGCTCCACGCCGCCAAGCACTGCCGACGAAGAAGCTGGAGCCCACACCGGCGCCGACGATGAGGCTGGAGCTCACACCAGTCACGACTCCTGCGGCTCCCAGGCCGCCTCCGACGACTCCTGCGGCTCCCAGGCCGCCTCCGACGACTCCTGCGGCTCCCAGGCCGCCTCCGACGACTCCTGCGGCTCCCAGGCCGCCTCCGACGACTCCTGCGGCTCCCAGGCCGCCTCCGACGACTCCTGCGGCTCCCAGGCCGCCTCCGACGACTCCTTCGGCTGCAGCACCCGCATCATCCTCGCCAGCTGCACTCGGGCCTGCTTTGGCTGCAGTCCCCGCACCCTCGTCTGCTGCTTCCAAGCCTGCTGGGATTTCGGTGCTGAGGCGTCGTCCACCACGTCGACCACGGGCGTGGCCTCTGCGAGGTCATCCTCCTCGCCAGATACTCCCTCCTCCATGTCGGCCACGGATGTGGCCGTGCCCGGGTCGTCCGCCTCGCCGGGCACCTCATCCTGCGAGGCGGCCACTAATGTGGCCTTTTCGAGGTCGCCCGCCAAAACTTTTTCGGCAGCAGCGTTCCACCCGCCGCCGCCACATGATGTGTCCTCGGTGGATTCGGGGACATGCGATCTGGCGACCCTCCACCGTGGCCTCCCTCCGCCCTCCCTTCGTTTGTGAACTTTCTGGTTTTGGGGAGGGGGTTCAAGTTTTTGTTTGTTTTTTAAGACATCTGGTATCTGTCTTTTGTTGGGGGGGAATACTGTTGCGATCTGCTGCTCAGATCTTCACGTGTTTGTTTTTTCATTCTCTGTCTGACCCGTTTATTTCCTGTTTTTATCCATCACTATGGTTACACATCAGTCCACCTGCTAGTCTCGCCCCGCACACCTGCTAATAATTATCACCCTCCTATTTAAGCTCACCTTTTCTGTTCACTCATTCTCGGATCCTAATTTGCCCACGCGCATCAGTGGCGACTCTCATCATTCGTATGTATTTTTTCGCTAGCTCTCACGCCAAGCCACTTTATTGTCTAGCTTTCATGCTAAATGTTTTGTTTACTCTTTTGTGTCCTCGTACCAAGTTCTAGTTTTCCTTGTTTTATCCTAGCTTTCACGCTAGCGTCTTTTGTTTACTTTTTTTCTCTTTACACCAGTATTTTTGTTCATAGACTTTTGTTATTAAATACCCTTTATCTTACCTATGCTGTGTTCTGCTTCGACGCATCCACGGGAAAACCACACCGGCATTACAATGCCGAAGAAGAGTCTTCACAGATATAAATATATAATAATTACATTTTTATTTTTATTTTTTGTGAATAAACAGAATATTTCCAGGAAAAAAAGTTTCTTGCAAGAATTTTGTTGAAATATTTTGAGGAAAAAATAATTCATGAAAAAGGTTTAAATGTCTTTAAGAAAAATGTATGCCATTTTACATGATTAAAGTCAATTATATTGGAAAAAAAAAGTTTTTGTTCAGGAAAAACTTTGCTCACAGGGAACATTTTAAGAACATTTTTTTTAAGAAAAATTTAATTTTTTTTATAACAGAAAGGTATGTCATTTTACAAAATTAAGCCTCTTAGGGCAAAACACACACACACACTGCAGAAAGACATGATAAGGATAAGTAGTCAGGAAAGCAATTCAATCAGTGCGAGATTTCCCTTTTGTTCAATTCACCTGCAAGTACAAGCAGGCCTGAACTCCTCAACTCTGTCCACACACACACACACACACACACACACACACACACACACTGGGCCATGTTGTCTCACTCAGAACATTGTTTTGCAGTCACGTGCGTGCGTGTGTGTGTGTGTGTGTGTGTGTGTGTGTGTGTGTGTGTGTGTGTGTGTGTGTGTGTGTGTGTGTGTGTGTGTGTGTGTGTGTGTGTGTGTGACAAGCAGCCTGTTTCAGCAGAGTGTTTTATTTGTCCGTATCCTAGCAACGGAGCTGTTTCTGCTTACCTCTCTCTCTCTCTCTCTCTTTCTCCACCCTCTAGCCCAAAATGCTCCAGGCTACTTTTAAGTGTGTGTGTGTGTGTGTGTGTGTGTCGCACATCTGCTTCACGTTGTGTGGGATCAGTCCAGTGCGATGGCTGTGAGGGCAGAGTGGGGGTGAAGATGGAGAGTTTAGTGGGAGAAAAGAAGGACAACAAGGTGTGTGTATGTGTGTGTGTGTGTGTGTGTGTGTGTGTGTGTGTGTGTGTGTGACTGTGTGTGTGTGGAGGGGCGGGGGGTGGGGGGGGTGCAATAAATTAGGCGCACCTGGGCTGGATGCTGAAAGAATGTGTGATATAAAAATGAAAGAGGGGAGCAGTAAAAGCCCCCTGCATGCTTCATGTTGTCCTATGAAAAAGAGGAAGGGGGTGAGAAGGAGGGTCAGTGGGTTTGTTTGGCTCCGCCCCCACTTCATCCCCTCATCTACCTTTTTTTTTTTCTTCTTCTACGTCAGTGGTGTCCAAAGTGCGGCCCGGGGGTCATTTGCGGCCCGCATCTAATTGTTCATTGGCCCCCCACACATTCTGGAAATGCTATTGCAAAAATGAAAAAGAACATTAAAAATATTGGAATGAGGTGAAATCATCGAGAAAAAAGTGGCAATTTTGACACAAAGCTGCCATGCAGGCTGTTTTTTTTTCTTTTGTCTTTATTTTACCATGTAAAAACCATATTTACCATGAATTGATTAACATGGACCCCGACTTCAACAAGAAAAACTTATTCAGGTGTTACCATTTAGTGGTCAATTGTACGGAATATGTACTGTACTGTGCAATCTACTAATAAACGTTTCAATCAATCAATTATTTATTTTAAATTTTTTTGCCATTGGTCAAAAAAAAAAAAAAAGACAAAATAATCCGTGTTATAATGAATTATTTTCAAAGCTCCAATTAGTTCATTATTTCACTCTAAAATGTTTTATGTGGTAAATATTGCATATATTGTGTAGTTGCCATATAAAAACATAAACGTTTTCTTTGACAAAAGAGCATAAAACAAACAAAATAATAGTTTAAACGTAAAATCAACAGATATATCTGACGTTGATCTCGTAACTTACAGTATTGTGGGGCAAAAAAGTATTTAGTCAGCCACCGATTGTGCAAGTTCTCCCACTTAAAGTGATGACAGAGGTCTGTAATTTTCATCATAGATACACTTCAACTGTGAGAGACAGAATGTGAAAAAAAATACAGGAATTCACATTGTAGGAATTTTAAAGAATTTATTTGGAAATTATGGTGGAAAATAAGTATTTGGTCAACCATTCAAAGCTCTCACTGATGGAAGGAGGTTTTGGCTCAAAATCTCACGATACATGGCCCCATTCATTCTTTCCTTAACACGGATCAATCGTCCTGTCCCCTTAGCAGAAAAACAGCCCCATAGCATGATGTTTCCACCCCCATGCTTCACAGTAGGTATGGTGTTCTTGGGATGCAACTCAGCATTCTTCTTCCTCCAAACACGACGAGTTGAGTTTATACCAAAAAGTTGTATTTTGGTTTCATCTGACCACATGACATTCTCCCAATCCTCTGCTGTATCATCCATGTATCCATTTTGGTATCAACTCAACTCAAGAACGTACACAAGAGCGCAACAATGTTATGGATATTCACTCTTTGTGCATATGTTTGTTTTTTGTGATACCTGCATTTCCCCTAATAAAAATGGCTTTCAATTATACAGTTGCCTGCCGTCTCTGCATCCCGGGCTCCAGACATACACAAGAAGGCAACAATTTTATGGATATTCACTCTTTGTGTAAAAGGGACAACCAATAGAAAATGGATGGATGAACTCTTTGTGCAAATCTTTGTTTTTTTGTTTTTTGTGTCACCCTGCATTTTCCCGGACAAAAAATAAAAAGCTTTCTGTTATGGAGTTGCCTGCCGTCTCTGCATCCCGAGGTCCATAAATACACAGTAACGCAACAAGTGTATGGTTATTCACTCTTTGTGCACATCTTTAGGCTTTTTTGTGTTACCTATATTTTCCCTGATAATAAAAAAAGGCTTTCTATCATGCAGTTGCCTAACGTCTCTGCATCCCGTTGTCCAGAAATACACATGAATGTAACAAGTTTATGGTTATCCACTCTTTCTGCACATCCTTGCTTTTTTATTTTGTTACCTGCATTTTCCCTAATACAAAAAAAGAAGCTTTTTTTCAGGCAGTTGCCTGCCATCTCTACATCCTGGGGTCCAGAAAGACACATGAATGTAACACGTTTATGGTTTTTCACTCTTTGTGCACATATGTTCTTTCTGTTCTTGTTACCTGCATTTTCCCCCATAAAAAAGGCTTTCTATAACGCAGTTGCCTGCCATCTCTGCATCCCGGGCTCCAGACCTACACAAGAACATAATCATTGTATAGTAATTCATTCTTTGTGCACATCTTTGTTTTGTTTTTTTGTTTTGTTTTTGTTACCTGCATTTTCCCCCACAGAAAAAGGCTTTCTATTACGCAGTTGCCTGCCATCTCTGCATCCCGGGGTCCAGAAATACACAATAATATAACAAGTTTATGGTGTTTTGCTCTTTGTGCACATTTTTGTTGTTGTTTTGTTTTACCTACGTTTTCCCTGATAATAATATAAAAAAAAAAGACATTCTATCACACAGTTGCCTGCCATCTCTGCATTCCGGGGTCCAGAAATACACAATAATATAACAAGTTTATGGTTATTTGCTCTTTGTGCACATTTTTTGTTTTTGTTTTTTTTGTTACCTACTTTTTCCCTGATAATAAAAAAAGGCTTTCTATCATACATTTGCCTGCCGTCTCTGGATCCTGGGGTTCAGAAATACACAATAACGACGTAAAAATGTTATGGTTATTCACTCTTTGTGCACATTTTTGTTTTTTCTGTTTGTGTGTTTGTTTTTTGTTACCTGCATTTTCCCCATAAAAAAGGCTTTTTATAATGCAGTTGACTGCCGTCTCTGCATCCCGGGCTCCAGAAATACACAATAATATAACAAGTTTATGGTTATTTGCTCTTTGTGCACATCTTTTTTGCTTGTTTGTTTGTTTGTCTTACCTGAAATTTCCCCCATAAAAAAAGGCTTTCTATAACGTAGTTGCCTTCCATCTCTGTATCTTGGGGTCCAGAAATTCACAATAACGTAACCATTGTATAACATATATATAATAACATAATCATTTTATAGTAATTCACAATTTGTGCACATCTTTTTTTTGTTGTTTTTTTTTTTTGTTACCTGCATTTTCACCCATAAAAAAGGCTTTCTATAATGCAGTTGCCTGCCATCTCTGCATCCCGGGGTCCAGAAATACACAATAACGTAACCATTTTATAACATATATATAATAACATGATCATTTTATAGTAATTCACTCTTTGTGCCAATTTTTTCTTTTTCCTTTTTTTTTGTTACCTGCATTTTCGCCAATAAAAAAAGACTTTCTATAATGCAGTTACCTGCCGTCTCTGCACACCGGGCTCCAGACATACACAAGAACATCATTTTATGGCAATTCACTCATTGTGAACATCTTTGTTTTTTTTGTTTGTTTGTTAGTTTTTGTTACCTGCATTTCCCCCCATAAAAAAAGGCTTTCTATAACGGAGTTGCCTGCCTTCTCTGCATCCCGGGTTCCAGTATATAACCAGGAAATCAAGTCTAGTGAATGTGCTAAATGTTTTGCAGCAAGTTTCACTTCCTGTTCTATGGTTATCATCACACATTTCCTCTTTGAGGGCATCTTATCATTTTGTCGATACATTCAAGTGTCTAAGACACACACACACACACACACAAATAAAAACTTACTCTATGAGAGTGGAGCGTGCACAAAAGGTCTACATTGTCAGCCATATTTGTGACCACAAACACGCCGGCGTTCCATCTGTGTGGAAGCCACAGACCGCCTAATAGCATGCTAGCAAAGCGCTTGACAAAACAAAAAGTTTGCACAGACAGCAAAGTACAAGTAAGCTCAAAGGATCGCCTTTAAAAGAACATTGGGAAGAATTTCCTGTCCCACTTGTCCTCGGTCTACTTTACGTCCCCCCCCCCCGCCCGAGCACTCCGACAACTCGTCATAAAATAACTTTATCACAGCGACTCGCCACAAAAACAGCCACCATGGATCCTCTGAGGAAATCAGATTTTTTTAAAGGGCCTACTGCAAAAAACAAAGATCCTCTATACATCAGTAAATCTGTGCTGTTTTGAAGGAATAGGGATCCAAAAACACAAATCAAAGATCCTGTAGATGACAGGATGGCTCTGCTGTTTTAAGAAACCTCCTGAAAAAACACCAGTCCAAGATCCTGAATGTGTCAGGATGGCTTGGCTGTTATAAGGAAACCACTGAAAAAACACCAGTCCAAGATCCTCTATATGACAGGATGCCGTGGCTGTTTTAAAGGACTTACTACAAAAGCACTAGTTTTGATATGACAGGAGAGCTCTGCTGATTGAAGGACCCTGACTGCAAAAGCATTAGTCAAAGATCCTCGAAATGACAATGGGGCTCTGCTGATCTCAAGGATCGGCTGCAAAAGCAATAGTCAAAGATCCTCTGGTGTTTTAATGACAGGCTACAATAACACAAATCAAAGATCCTCGACGTGACAGGTGGGCTCTACTGCAAAAACATCAGTTAAAGATTGTCTATACAACAGGAGGGCTATACTGCAATAAACATTAGTCAAAGATCCTTTATACAACAGAGAGGCTCCACTGCAAAAACACACATCAAAGATCCTCTATACGACGGAAGATTCCTGCTGTTTTGAAGGACTTGTACTGGAAAAATATGTAAAGGATCCTCTATACAAGAGAGGATGTCTGCTGTTTTGAAATACCTATACTACAAAAACACACGTCAAAGATCCTCTATACGACAGAAGATGTCTGCTGTTTTGAAAGACCTATACTGCAAAAACACATCAAAGATCCTCGATATGAGAGAAGATCTCTGCTGTTTTGAAAGACCTATACTGCAAAAAACACATGTCAAAGATCATCTATACAACAGAAGATCTCTGTTGTTTTGAAAGACCTATACTGCAATAACACATCAAAGATCCTCTATACGACCGAAGATCTCTGCTGATTTAAAGGACATATACTGTAAAAACAGACGTCAAAGATCTTCTGTACGAGAGAAGATCTCTGCTGTTTCAAAGATCCTCTACATAATAGAAGATGTCTGCTGTTTTGAAAGACCAATACTCCAAAAACACATCAAAGATTCTCGATATGAGAGAATATCTCTGCTGTTTTGAAGGACCTATACTGCAAAAAACACATGTCAAAGATCATCTATACAACAGAAGATCTCTGCTGTTTTGAAGGACCTATACTGCAAAAAACACATGTCAAAGATCATCTATACAACAGAAGATCTCTGCTGTTTTGAAAGACCTATACTGCAAAAACACATAAAAGATCCTCTATACAACCGAAGATCTCTGCTGATTTAAAGGACACACTGTAAAAAAAAAACACATCAAAGATCCTCTATACGACAGAAGATCTCTGCTGTTTTGAAGGACCCAGGGTGCAAAAAACACTCGTCAAAGATCTCCTATACGACAGAAGATGTCTGCTGTTTTGAAAGACCAATACTGCAAAAACACATCAAAGATCCTCGATATGAGAGAAGATCTCTGCTGTTTTGAAGGACCTATACTGCAAAAACACACGTCAAAGATCCTCTATACGACAGAAGATGTCTGCTGTTTTGATAGACCTATACTGCAAAAAAACATCAAAGATCCTCTATACGAGAGAAAATCTCTACTGTTTTGAAGAACCTATACTGCAAAAAACACATGTCAAAGATCCTTTATACGACAGAAGATCTCTGCTGTTTTGAAGGACCTATACTGCAAAAACACATCAAAGATCCTCGATATGAGAGAAGATCTCTGCTGTTTTAAAGGACATATACTGTAAAAACACAGGTAACACATCCTCTATATGACAGAAGATCTCTGCTGTTTTGAAGGACCCAGGGTGCAAAAAACACACATCAAAGATCCTCTATATGATAGAAGATGTCTGCTGTTTTGAAAGACCTGTACTGCAAAAACACATCAAAGATCCTCGATATGAGAGAAAATCTCTACTGTTTGAAGAACCTATACTGCAAAAAACACATGTCAAAGATCCTTTATACGACAGAAGATCTCTGCTGTTTTGAAGGACCTATACTGCAAAAACACATCAAAGATTCCTCGATATGAGAGAAGATCTCTGCTGTTTTAAAGGACATATACTGTAAAAAACACAGGTAACACATCCTCTATATGACAGAAGATCTCTGCTGTTTTGAAGGACCCAGGGTGCAAAAAACACACGTCAAAGATCTTCTATACGAGAGAAGATCTCTGCTGTTTTGAAGGACCCAGGGTGCAAAAAACACACGTCAAAGATCTTCTATACGAGAGAAGATCTCTGCTGTTTTGAAGGACCTATACTGCAAAAACACACGTCAAAGATCCTCTATACGACAGAAGATGTCTGTTGTTTTTGAAAGACCTGTACTGCGAAAACACATCAAAGATCCTCTATACAAGAGAGGCTCTCTGCTGTTTTGAAGGACCTTTACTGCAAAAACACACCAAAGATCCTCTAAGTGACAGAAGATCTCTGCTGTTTTGAAGGACATATACTTGAAAAACACGTCAAAGATCCTCTATACGACAGAAGGAGGTAGAGTAAAAACAGTTTGTCTCCCCTTCAAAACTAAACATTAGTGCTACAATATAAATATTATGAAGAAAAATCACAAAGTGATACATTTTCTGACGGACTAAAAAGCGTCTGACAGCCCACAAACGAACAAAATGACTTTCAAGCGATTTTGAGACGTGCATTTTTTTTTTTTTAAATACTCTTTTTAACGTTAAACAAAAACATTGACATGTAAGTCAAACACACATGGACCTGATTATTTCCATGTGGCGCTGATGTGGAACACACACTTCTGGTACCACACACAGATCTGGTCCTTGTCCCTTCTTGACCCACACACGTACACACACACACACACACACGCACGCACACACACACACACACACACACACACACACAAACATAAAACACACACACACACGGTAATATCAGAGCCAGTTGGTGTTTTGGCAGCACTTAGCGACGCCAGTGTTGCATTACCACAACAACATCCAATCACCTGCCAGCTCCTGACCTCTGACCTCTGTCAGAGCGTAAAAGAATGGGGGG
>NC_084636.1:8717601-8755101 GCF_033978795.1 Nerophis ophidion | reverse complement strand
ATCCTGCAAAAAACACACGTCAAAGATTCTCTATACGTCAGAAGATCAATGCTGTTTTGAAGAACCTATCCTGCAAAAAACACACGTCAAAGATCCTCTATACGTCAGAAGATCTCTGCTGTTTTGAAAAACTTATATTGCAAAAACATGACAAAGATCCTCTATACGACAGAAAAGCTCTACTGTTTTGAAGCACCTACACTGCAAAAAACACACGTCAAAGATCCTCTATACAAAAAAAAGCTCTGCTTTTTTGAAGAACCTACACTGCAAAAACACACGTCTAAGATCCTCTATACGACAGAAGATCTCTGCTGTTTTGAAGGACCTATCCTGCAAAAAACACACGTCAAAGATCCTCTATACTAAAAAGAGCTCTGCTTTTTTGAAGAACCTACACTGCAAAAACACACGTCTAAGATCCTCTATACGACAGAAGATCTCTGCGGTTTTGAAGGACCTATCTTGCAAAAAAAAAAGATCCTCTATATGACAGAAGAGCTCTATTGTTTTGAAGGACCTATCCTGAAAGAACACACGTCAAAGATCCTACATACGACAAATATCTCTGCTGTTTTGAAGGAGCTATACTGCGAAAACACATGTCAAAGATCCTCTATACGACAAAAGATCTTTGCTGTTTTAAAGGACATATACTGCGAAAACACACGTCAAAGATTTTCTATACGACAGAAGATCTCTGCTGTTTTGAAGGACCTATACTGCAAAAACACATGTCAAAGATCTTCTATACGACAGAAGATCTCTGCTGTTTTGAAGGACCTATACTGCAAAAACACATATAAAAGATCCTCTATATGAGAAGAAATGTTTGCTGTTTTGAAAGACCTAAACTGCAAAAACTCACTTTGAAGATCTTCTATATAAGAGGGGATCTCTGCTTTTTTGAAGGACCTATACTGCAAAAACACACGTCGAAAATCCTCTATATGAGAGGATATCTTTGCTGTTTTGCAGGACCTAGGGTGCAAAAAAAACACCCATGAAAGATACTCTGCATAACAAAAGATTGCTGCTGTTTTGAAGGACCTATACTGCAAAAACACACGTCAAAGATCCTCTATAAAGCAGAAGATCTCTGCAGTTTTGAAGGACCTATATTGCAAAAACACACATCAAAGATCCTCTATACAATAGAAGATTTCTGTTGTTTTGAAGGACCTATCTTGCAAAAAAACTGTCAAAGATCCTCTATAGGACAGAAGATCTCTGCTGTTTTGAAGGACCTATCCTGAAAGAACACACGTCAAAGATCCTCTATACGACAGAAGATCTCTGCTGTTTTGAAAGACCTAGCATGCAAAAACATGTCAAAGATCCTATATACGACAGAAGAGCTCTGCTGTTTTGAAAGACCTATACTGCAAAAAACAAACAACAAAGATCCTCTATACGATAGAAGATTTGTGCTGTTTTGAAGGACCTATACTGCAAAAACACACGTCTAAGAGCGTTTATATGAGAGAAGATCTCTGCTGTTTTGAAGGACCTATACTTCAAAAACACATGTCAAAGATCCTCTATATGATTAGATCTCTGCAGTTTTGAAAAACCTATACTGCAAAAAACACATTTCGAAGATCCTCTATACGACAGAAGACCTCTGCTGTTTTGAAGGAACTATACTGGAAAAACCCACATCAAAGATCCTGTATATGACAGAAGACCTCTGCTGTTTTGAAGGACCTATACTGAAAAAACACACTTCAAAGATCCTCTATAAGACAGAAGATCTCTGCTGTTTTGAAGGACCTATACTGGAAAAACACACGTCAAAGATCCTGTATATGACAGAAGACCCCTGCTGTTTTGAAGGACCTATACTGGAAAAACACATCGAAGATCCTCTATAGTACAGAAGATCTCTACAGTTTTGAAGAACCTATACTGCAAAAAACACGCTTCAAAGATCCTCTATAAGACAGAAGATATCTGCTGTTTTGAAGGACCTATACTGAAAAAACACACTTCAAAAGATCCTCTATAAGACAGAAGATCTCTGCTGTTTTGAAGGACCTATACTGGAAAAACACACGTCAAAGATCCTCTATAAGACAGAAGACCTCTGCTGTTTTGAAGGACCTATACTGGAAAAACACACGTCAAAGATCCTGTATAAGACAGAAGACCTCTGCTGTTTCGAAGGACCTATACTGGAAAAACACATCGAAGATCCTCTATAGTACAGAAGATCTCTGCAGTTTTGAAGAACCTATACTGCAAAAAACACACTACAAAGATCCTCTATAAGACAGAAGATATCTGCTGTTTTGAAGGACCTATACTGAAAAAACACACTTCAAAGATCCTCTATAAGACAGAAGATCTCTGCTGTTTTGAAGGACCTATACTGGAAAAACACACGTCAAAGATCCTGTATATGACAGAAGACCTCTGCTGTTTCGAAGGACCTATACTGGAAAAACACATCGAAGATCCTCTATAGTACAGAAGATCTCTGCAGTTTTGAAGAACCTATACTGCAAAAAACACACTTCAAAGATCCTCTATAAGACAGAAGATATCTGCTGTTTTGAAGGACCTAGCGTGCAAAAACATGTCAAAGATCCTGTATGTGACAGATGATCTCTCTCAATCTAAAAATACAACTATTTTGCAACCTTCTTTCAATGTCAGTTTTAAAAGGACGCGTACGTATAACCAACGTCTTGTGCCTGCTGGGTTTTAGTAGAGAAAAACACGGTACAAATCGGAACCGGGACGTAGACCGAGGACCAGAAAGGAGATGGGGCCTGGGACTCCGCCTTGTGGTACACCGCGGATCAAACAGGCGTCCACGTTCTGTCTGGCGAGAACCTCCGAGGGTGACGCTTGGCTCGCTTTAATTAAGACCGGGGGGGAAGCCCAACCTGTTGTTGTGAGGTTTGCTGGACATAAAACAAAGTGGGAAAGACGATAAAGTTCCTAAAACCAGAGACGGGGGAGGCAGTGAACTCGGTCAAGGGCGCAGGGGAGGAAGACACGAGGTGAAACACCGGTGAGGCTCGTTAGTCAGCGGAGTGTGACGCTTCAACTTGCAGAATCTCTGGCCGTTGTCCCGGGTCCAGCGGACTAGAAGACTTTAATAGTGAAGGACAGTCTATCTGCGCCTCGTGCGCCGGTTCTACGAGGCCGAGGAGACGCCCCAGAGAAGCCTTGGTCCGAGACGTGACAAACACCAAACATCTGCGCTCGTACGCAACACGGAGGAGGTGACCAACGTCAGGACATTCCTCCTCTTAAGACGTCTTCTCCAGGGGACACGGATGCAGAACTTGGACATGCTGTAGAGAAGTCAGTGTACAGCTTGCTATGATGATAACATGCAGTGTAAATAGCAGGTGAGTGACTACAGTCCAGCATGGGTCTGGGGTCCTATATACCGCAAAAACACACGTCAAAGATCCTTTCTACGACTAAAGATCTCTGCTGTTTTGAAGGACCTATACTGCAAAAAACACATGTCAAAGATCCTCTATATGAGAAAAGATTGCTGCTGTTTTGATGGCCCTATACTGCAAAAAACATGTCAAAGATCCTCCAAATGACAAAAGACTGCTGCTTTTTTGAAGGACCTATATTGTAAAAAACACATGTCAAAGATCCTCTATACTACAGAAGATCTCTGCTGTTTTGAAAGACCTACACTGCAACATCAAAGATCCTCTATAAGACAAAAGATCTCAGCTGTTTCGAAGAACCTATACTGAAAAAACACCCGTCTAAGATCCTCTACACGACAAAAGATCGCTGCTGTTTTGAAGAACATATGCTGCAAAAACACATGTCAAAGATCCTCTACTGTACAGACAGAAGATCTCTGCTGTTTTGAAAGACCTCTACTACAACATCAAAGATCGTCTACACGACAAAAGATCTCTGCGGTTTTGAAGGACTTACACTGCAAAAATCACGCGTCAAAGATCCTCTATACGACAGAAGATTTCTGCTGTTTTGAGGGAATTATACTGCAAAAAACACATGTCAAAGATCCTCTAAATGACAAAAGATTGCTGCTGTTTTGACGGCCCTATACTGCAAAAAACATGTCAAAGATCCTCCAAATGACAAAAGAATGCTGCTTTTTTGAAGGACCTATATTGCAAAAAACACGTTAAAGATCCTCTATACTACAGAAGATCTCGGCTGTTTTGAAAGACCTACACTGCAACATCAAAGATCTTCTACACGACAAAATATCTCTACTGTTTTGAAGGACTTACACTGCAAAAAACACTTGTCAAAGATCCTCTATACGACAAAGGATTTCTGCTGTTTTGAGGGACCTATACTGCAAAAAACACATGTCAAAGATCCTCTAAATGACAAAAGATTGCTGCTGTTTTGACGGCCCTATACTGCAAAAAACTTGTCAAAGATCCTCTACATGACAAAAAATTGGTGCTTTTTTGAAGGACCTATATTGCAAAAAACACACGTCAAAGATCCTCTGTATGACAGAAGATCTCTGCTGTTTTGAAGGACCTATACTGCAAAAAACACATGTCAAAGATCCTCTATACTACAGAAGATCTCTGCTGTTTTGAAAGACCTACACTGCAACATCAAAGATCCTCTACACGACAAAAAATCTCATCTGTTTTGCAGAACCTATACTGCAAAAACACATGCCAAAGATCCTCTACTGTATATGACAGAAGGTCTCTACTTCAACATCAAAGATCTTCTACACGACAAAAGATCTCTGCTGTTTTGAAGAACATACACTGCAAAAATCACACGTCAAAGATCTTTGATACGACAAAATATTTCTGCGGTTTTGAAGGACTTACACTGCAAAAAACACATGTCAAAAATCCTCTATATGACAAAAGATTGCTGCTGTTTTGATGGCCCTATACTGCAAAAAACATGTCAAAGATCCTCTAAATGACAAAAGATTGCTGCTTTTTTGAAGGACCTATACTGCAAAAAACACACATCAAAGATCCTCTGTATGACAGAAGATCTCTGCTGTTTTGAAGGACCTATACTGCAAAAAACACATGTCAAAGATCCTTTATACTACAGAAGATCTCTGCTGTTTTGAAAGATCTACGCTGCAACATAAAAGATCCCCTATATGACAAAATATCTCAGCTGTTTTGAAGAACCTATACTGAAAAAACACGCGCCTAAGATCCTCTACACGACAAAAGATCGCTGCTGTTTTGAAGAACATATACTGAAAAAACACATGTCAAAGATCCTCTACTGTACAGACAGAAGATCTCTGCTGTTTTGAAAGACCTCTACTACAACATCAAAGATCGTCTACACGACAAAAGATCTCTGCTGTTTTGAAGGACTTACACTGCAAAAATCACGCGTCAAAGATCCTCTATACGACAGAAGATTTCTGCTGTTTTGAGGGAATTATACTGCAAAAAACACATGTCAAAGATCCTCTAAATGACAAAAGATTGCTGCTGTTTTGACGGCCCTATACTGCAAAAAACATGTCAAAGATCCTCCAAATGACAAAAG
Organism: Nerophis ophidion; assembly: GCF_033978795.1. Lineage (NCBI taxonomy): Eukaryota > Metazoa > Chordata > Actinopteri > Syngnathiformes > Syngnathidae > Nerophis > Nerophis ophidion. Next base: position 8,749,593 of record NC_084636.1, on the reverse strand, counting down.
AATGCTGCTTTTTTGAAGGACCTATATTGCAAAAAACACGTTAAAGATCCTCTATACTACAGAAGATCTCGGCTGTTTTGAAAGACCTACACTGCAACATCAAAGATCTTCTACACGACAAAATATCTCTACTGTTTTGAAGGACTTACACTGCAAAAAACACTTGTCAAAGATCCTCTATACGACAAAGGATTTCTGCTGTTTTGAAGGACTTACACTGCAAAAACTACGCGTCAAAGATCCTCTATACGACAGAAGATTTCTGCTGTTTTGAGGGACCTACACTGCAAAAAACACATGTCAAAGATCCTCTAAATGACAAAAGATTGCTGCTGTTTTGACGGCCCTATACTGCAAAAAACTTGTCAAAGATCCTCTACATGACTAAAAATTGCTGCTTTTTTGAAGGACCTATATTGCAAAAAACACACGTCAAAGATCCTCTGTATGACAGAAGATCTCTGCTGTTTTGAAGGACCTATACTGCAAAAAACACATGTCAAAGATCCTCTATACTACAGAAGATCTCTGCTGTTTTGAAAGACCTACACTGCAACATCAAAGATCCTCTACACGACAAAAAATCTCATCTGTTTTGCAGAACCTATACTGCAAAAACACATGCCAAAGATCCTCTACTGTATATGACAGAAGGTCTCTACTTCAACATCAAAGATCTTCTACACGACAAAAGATCTCTGCTGTTTTGAAGAACATACACTGCAAAAATCACACGTCAAAGATCTTTGATACGACAAAATATTTCTGCGGTTTTGAGGGAATTATACTGCAAAAAACACATGTCAAAAATCCTCTATATGACAAAAGATTGCTGCTGTTTTGATGGCCCTATACTGCAAAAAACATGTCAAAGATCCTCTAAATGACAAAAGATTGCTGCTTTTTTGAAGGACCTATACTGCAAAAAACACACATCAAAGATCCTCTGTATGACAGAAGATCTCTGCTGTTTTGAAGGACCTATACTGCAAAAAACACATGTCAAAGATCCTTTATACTACAGAAGATCTCTGCTGTTTTGAAAGATCTACGCTGCAACATAAAAGATCCCCTATATGACAAAAGATCTCAGCTGTTTTGAAGAACCTATACTGAAAAAACACGCGTCTAAGATCCTCTACACGACAAAAGATTGCTGCTGTTTTGAAGAACATATACTGCAAAAACACATGTCAAAGATCCTCTACTGTATATGACAGAAGATCTCTGCTGTTTTGAAGAACATATACTGCAAAAACACATGTCAAAGATCCTCTACTGTACAGACAGAAGATCTCTGCTGTTTTGAAAGACCTCTACTACAACATCAAAGATCGTCTACACGACAAAAGATCTCTGCTGTTTTGAAGGACTTACACTGCAAAAATCACGCGTCAAAGATCCTCTATACGACAGAAGATTTCTGCTGTTTTGAGGGAATTATACTGCAAAAAACACATGTTAAAGATCCTCTAAATGACAAAAGATTGCTGCTGTTTTGACAGCCCTATACTGCAAAAAACATGTCAAAGATCCTCCAAATGACAAAAGATTGCTGCTTTTTTGAAGGACCTATATTGCAAAAAACACACGTCAAAGATCCTCTGTATGACAAAAGATCTCTGATGTTTTGAAGGACCAATACTGCAAAAAACACATGTCATAGATCCTCTATACTAGAGAAGATCTCGGTTGTTTTGAAAGACCTACACTGCAACATCAAAGATCCTGTATACGACAAAAGATCTCAGCTGTTTTGAAGAACCTATACTGCAAAAACACATGCCAAAGATCCTCTACTGCATATGACGGAAGATCTCTGATGTTTTGAAAGACCTCTACTTCAACATCAAAGATCTTCTACACGACAAAATATCTCTGCTGTTTTGAAGGACTTACACTGCAAAAAACACTTGTCAAAGATCCTCTATACGACAAAGGATTTCTGCTGTTTTGAAGGACTAACACTGCAAAAATCACGCGTCAAAGATCCTCTATACGACAGAAGATTTCTGCTGTTTTGACGGCCCTATACTGCAAAAAACTTGTCAAAGATCCTCTACATGACAAAAAATTGCTGCTTTTTTGAAGGACCTATATTGCAAAAACCACACGTCAAAGATCCTCTGTATGACAGAAGATTGCTGCTGTTTTGACGGCCCTATACTGCAAAAAACATGTCAAAGATCCTCTTAATGACAAAAGATTGCTGCTTTTTTGAAGGAGCTATACTGCAAAAAACACACATCACAGATCCTCTGTATGACAGAAGATCTCTGATGTTTTGAAGGACCTATACTGCAAAAAACACATGTCAAAGATCCTCTATACTACAGAAGATCTCGGCTGTTTTGAAAGACCTACACTGCAACATCAAAGATCCTCTATACGACAAAAGATCGCTGCTGTTTTGAAGAACCTATACTGCAAAAACAGAAGTCAAAGATCCTCTACTGTATACGACAGAAGATCTCTGCTGTTTTGAAAGACCTCTACTTCAACATCAAAGATCTTCTACACGACAAAATATCTCTGCTGTTTTGAAGGACTTACACTGCAAAACACACTTGTCAAAGATCCTCTATATGACAAAAGATTGCTGCTGTTTTGACGGCCCTATACTGCAAAAAACATGTCAAAGATCCTCTATATGACAAAAGATTGCTGCTTTTTTGAAGGACCTATACTGCAAAAAACACACGTCAAAGATCATCTGTATGACAGAAGATCTCTGCTGTTTTGAAGGACCTATACTGCAAAAAACACACGTCAAAGATCATCTGTATGACAGAAGATCTCTGCTGTTTTGAAGGACCTATACTGCAAAAAACACATGTCAAAGATCCTCTAAACGACAAAAGATTGCTGTTGTTTTGAAGGACCTATAGTGCAAAAACACACGTCAAAGATCCTCTATATGACAAAAGATCGCTGCTGTTTTGAAGGACCTATACTGCGAAAACACATGTCAAAGATCCTCTATATGACTGAATATCTCTGCTGTTTTGAGGGACTTATACTGCAAAAAACATGCGTCTAAGATCATCTATTGAAAAAAGATTGCTGCTGTTTTGAAGGACCTATACTGCATAAAACACACGTCAAAGATCCTCTATACGACAGAAGACTGCTGCTGTTTTGAAGAACCTATACTGCAAAAAACCTAGTCAAAGATCCTCTACACTACAAAAGATCTCTGCTGTTTTGAAGGACTTACACTGCAAAAATCACGCGTCAAAGATCCTCTATACGACAGAAGATTTCTGCTGTTTTGAGGGAATTATACTGCAAAAAACACATGTTAAAGATCCTCTAAATGACAAAAGATTGCTGCTGTTTTGACAGCCCTATACTGCAAAAAACATGTCAAAGATCCTCCAAATGACAAAAGATTGCTGCTTTTTTGAAGGACCTATATTGCAAAAAACACACGTCAAAGATCCTCTGTATGACAAAAGATCTCTGATGTTTTGAAGGACCAATACTGCAAAAAACACATGTCAAAGATCCTCTATACTAGAGAAGATCTCGGTTGTTTTGAAAGACCTACACTGCAACATCAAAGATCCTGTATACGACAAAAGATCTCAGCTGTTTTGAAGAACCTATACTGCAAAAACACATGCCAAAGATCCTCTACTGTATATGACGGAAGATCTCTGCTGTTTTGAAAGACCTCTACTTCAACATCAAAGATCTTCTACACGACAAAATATCTCTGCTGTTTTGAAGGACTTACACTGCAAAAAACACTTGTCAAAGATCCTCTATACGACAAAGGATTTCTGCTGTTTTGAAGGACTAACACTGCAAAAATCACGCGTCAAAGATCCTCTATACGACAGAAGATTTCTGCTGTTTTGACGGCCCTATACTGCAAAAAACTTGTCAAAGATCCTCTACATGACAAAAAATTGCTGCTTTTTTGAAGGACCTATATTGCAAAAACCACACGTCAAAGATCCTCTGTATGACAGAAGATTTCTGCTGTTTTGAAGGACCTATACTGCAAAAAACACATGTCAAAGATCCTCTATACGATAGAAGATTGCTGCTGTTTTGACGGCCCTATACTGCAAAAAACATGTCAAAGATCCTCTTAATGACAAAAGATTGCTGCTTTTTTGAAGGACCTATACTGCAAAAAACACACATCAAAGATCCTCTGTATGACAGAAGATCTCTGATGTTTTGAAGGACCTATACTGCAAAAAACACATGTCAAAGATCCTCTATACTACAGAAGATTTTGAAAGACCTACACTGCAACATCAAAGATCCTCTATACGACAAAAGATCGCTGCTGTTTTGAAGAACCTATACTGCAAAAACAGAAGTCAAAGATCCTCTACTGTATATGACAGAAGATCTCTGCTGTTTTGAAAGACCTCTACTTCAACATCAAAGATCTTCTACACGACAAAATATCTCTGCTGTTTTGAAGGACTTACACTGCAAAACACACTTGTCAAAGATCCTCTATATGACAAAAGATTGCTGCTGTTTTGACGGCCCTATACTGCAAAAAACATGTCAAAGATCCTCTATATGACAAAAGATTGCTGCTTTTTTGAAGGACCTATACTGCAAAAAACTCACGTCAAAGATCATCTGTATGACAGAAGATCTCTGCTGTTTTGAAGGACCTATACTGCAAAAAACACACGTCAAAGATCATCTGTATGACAGAAGATCTCTGCTGTTTTGAAGGACCTATACTGCAAAAAACACATGTCAAAGATCCTCTAAACGACAAAAGATTGCTGTTGTTTTGAAGGACCTATAGTGCAAAAACACACGTCAAAGATCCTCTATATGACAAAAGATCGCTGCTGTTTTGAAGGACCTATACTGCGAAAACACATGTCAAAGATCCTCTACATGACTGAATATCTCTGCTGTTTTGAGGGACTTATACTGCAAAAAACATGCGTCTAAGATCATCTATATGAAAAAAGATTGCTGCTGTTTTGAAGGATCTATACTGCATAAAACACACGTCAAGGATCCTCTATGCGACAGAAGACTGCTGCTGTTTTGAAGAACCTATACTGCAAAAAACCTAGTCAAAGATCCTCTACACTACAAAATATCGCTGGTGTTTTTAAGGACCTAAACTGCAAAAAACACACCTCAAAGATCCATCCATCCATCCATCCATTTTCTACCGCTTAATCCCTTTTGGGGTCGCGGGGGGCGCTGGCGCCTATCTCAGCTACAATTGGGCGGAAGGCGGGGTACACCCTGGACAAGTCGCCACCTCATCGCAGGGCCAACACAGATAGACAGACAACATTCACACACTAGGGACCATTTAGTGTTGCCAATCAACCTATCCCCAGGTGCATGTCTTTGGAAGTGGGAGGAAGAAAATATCTCTGCTGTTGAAGGACTTAAACTGCAAAAAACATGTGTCTAAGATCATCTATACGACAACAGACTGCTGCTGTTTTGAAGGACCTATACGGCAAAAAACACGCGTCAAAGATCCTCTATATGACAAAAGATTGTTGCTGTTTTGAAGGACCTATACTGCATAAAACACACGTCAAAGATCCTCTATGCGACAGAAGACTGCTGCTGTTTTGAAGAACCTATACTGCAAAAAACCTAGTCAAAGATCCTCTATATGACAGAAGATCTCTGCTGTTTTGAAGGACCTATATGAAGGACCTATATGGCAAAAAACACATGTCAAAGATCCTCTACATGACAAAGATCCTCTATACGACAAAAGATCTCTGCTGTTTTGAAGGACCTAATACTGCAAAAAACACAGGTCAAAGATCCTCTATATGACAAAAGATTGCTGCTGTTTTGACGGACCTATACTGGAAAAACACACGTCTAAGATCCTCTATATGACAGAAGATATATGCTGTTTTGAAAGATCTACACTGCAACATCAAAGATCCTCTATATGACAAAAGATCTCAGCTGTTTTGAAGAACCTATACTGAAAAAACACACGTCAAAGATCCTTTATATGACAGAATATCTCTGCTGTTTTTAAGGACCTATACAGCTAAAAAAATCATGTCAAAGATCCTCTATACAACAAAGAATCGCTGCTGTTTTGAAGGACCTATACTAAAGCCCTCAGTGATTTCCAGCGTGGAACTGTCATAGGATGCCGCCTGTGCAACAAATCCAGTTGTGAAATTTCCTCGCTCCTAAATATTCCAAAGTCAACTTTAATATAGGAAAAGTGAAGAGTTTGAAACAATATAAACACACTCTGCAACCTTGTGGACAGCCTTCCCAGAAGAGTTGAAGCTGTCATAGCTGCAAAAGGTGGACCCACATCTTGCCCAAATTCTATCATTTTTAATCCTTAAAAGCACAACATTTAATATCGATACAGAATACAGTGTTTGTGTGTGTGTGTGCGTACGCGCGTGCTCTTGTGCTTGTGTTTGCGCGTGCACGTGTGTGTATGCATGTGTGCGCGTGCGTGCTTGTGCGCTGGTGTGTGTGCGTGCATGTGTGCGCGCGTGTATGTGTGTGTGCGCGTGTAGGTGTGTGTGCGTGCGTGCATGTGTGCGTGCGCGTTTGTGTGTGCATGTGTGTTGGCGCGCGTGTGCATGTACGCGCGCATGTGTGTATGTGCGCGTGCGCATGCCTCTGCGCGTGTGTGCGTGTGTGAGTGTGTGCATGCGTGCGTGTTTGTATGTGCATGTGTGTGCGCGTGTGTGCGTGTGTGTGCATGTGTTTGAGCGTACGCATGTGTGTGTGCATGTGTTTGAGCGTGCGCGTGTGTGTGCATGTGTTTGTGCGTGTGCGTGTGTATGTGTGTGCGTGTGTGTGTTTTGGCGCGCGTGTGCATGTGTTTGCGCGTGCGCGCGTGCTTGTGCGCCTGTGTGCATGTGTGTGTGTGTGAGTGTGTGTGTGTGCGTCTCAGCCATACTGATCAGAGGAAGCAGCTGTGTGTCGGAAGAGGCGGGGCTAGCAGATAACCTCCAACCTCACAGACAGGAAGCTTGGGCAAACCTCAGGAAGTCACACTTGTGCAAAAACAGCGGTCCCCTTTGCAGCCGCATATTAAAAAAAACACACACACCCAACTCAGGTGCACAAACACAATAAGTGGCCAGCAACATTTTTGTTGTTTAACGAGTCTGCGGAGGTGTCGCTGCTTGCAGGTTTGCGCAACGAAAACAGGACAAAAAGTCAGGTGACATGGCGTGCGGCGTCTTAAAGTCCATCAATCAGTCATCGCTCGCCGAGCATGTTCCTCACGTCTCACTCGAGCGGCTCGCTATTAAAACTCCACCTCGGGCTGGAGGAGGAGAAACTGGCACCGCGCCGCTCGGAAAAGGAAGCGGCCTGAAGCGGCTTTTATCGCGGCTCCTTCCTGCCAGCGCCACGTTCCTCACCGCCGGGTCCTTTACGAGCAGGCATCAAGACAACTGCCTGCAAAAGCCGATGTAAACACCGTCATGTGCATGCCGAGCCACTAGTTGGCGATGGCGGGCTTTAAAGAAACACTAAAGTATGAGCTTTTTTTTTTTAACCCTCGTGTGGTGTTTGGGTCTGTGGGACCCGTTTTCATTTTTTTTTTTTCATTAAATCTGCAAGCAACGATGGACGGGACCAACTTTTGCTGGTGTTTCCTGCCTTTACCCATTCAACATATCTTTACCTGCACATTACCTACCTTCCCTGCATCCTGGGCTCACACTGGTGCTTCTTTCTGTCACCCATACACGCTGGGGCTTCCTGCCATCACCCGGACAACATATCTTTACCTGCACATTACCTACCTTCTCTGTATCCTGGAGTCAACTGGTGCCTCCTTCTTTCACCCAGTCAACATATATTTACCTGCACATTACCTACCTTCTCTGCATTGTGTGGTCACGCTGGTGCTTCCTGCTTTTAAGCAGCCATCTTGAGACGGCAGCAGCGCAGCAGTTCTTTGAAGGCTCATAACATCAAGGCACGTCCAACCGGTAAGAGGCCACGGGGAAGACCGAGGACACGTTGGGAAGACTATGTCTCCCCAAAGTGGAGCTGGACGAAGCTGTTGGGGAGAGGAAAGTCTGGGCTTCCCTACTTAGGCTGCTGCCCCCGCGACCCGACCTCGGAAAAGCGGAAGAAGATGGATGGATGAATGTATATATAAAAGAAATACCGTATTTCCTTGAATTGCAGCCGGGGCGCTAATTAATTTAAAACCTCTTCTCACTCCTGCGCTTACCAAAGGCATGCGGTAAAGGTAAGCATGCGCTAATTATTTTAAAACTTCTTCTCACTCCGGCACGTACCAAAGCCATGCAGTAAAAAATTGAGTGTGATGTAAGGATACCATCATGAAAAGCACATTTAATTAAAACAAGTTATTATGGTCTTACCTTTACTTATAAATGAAATCTTTGGCAGCTCCTTCTGATTAAAAGCATCAATAACCTGTTTATAGAAGTCTTCCTTATCTTTCTTCAGTTTTAAAAGTCTCTCTGTCTCGATGGAGATCTTCTTTTATTACTTCCTGCTTCGATTGAAAGTCCAGTTTAGAAAACTGCTATCAGACCGCTGCTATCAGTTTGCTCGGCTCCTCAAGTCCTCGGACAACTCCCCCTCCCGTTCTGCTCCGTGGGTGATCTCTTTAAAGCCATGCAGTAAAAATTTGAGTGTGATGTAAGGACACCATCATGAAAAGTACATTTAATTAAAAAATGTATTATGGTCTTACCTTTACTTATAAATGAAGTCCTAGCCCAGCTCCTTCTGATCGAAAGCATCGATAACTTGTTTATAGAAGTCTTCCTTATCTTTCTTCAGTTTAAAAGTCTCACTGTCTCGATGGAGATCTTCCTTTATTACCTCCTACTCCGATTGAAAGTACAGTTTAAAAATCAGATATCAGACCACTGCTATCAGTTAGCTTAGCTCCTCAAGTGCGTGCAACGACAGAATTATCCTTGGAAAACTCCCCCTCCCGTTCTGCTCCGTGGGTTATCTCTTTATCCCACCGCTGCCACTAGGAAGTGTTATTGTATAAATAATACACTGGGTATTTAGGACTGGAACGTGATTTATTTCAGCCTGGTTGTTTACATAGCCAGCATAGGAGTAGTGGTGTTACATCCTAAAAGGTCCGTTGTGCACCCCCCGCGTCATATCCGTTCCCAGCACATTGTCACTTCTTCTGCAGCCGAGTAGTCGCAAGGATCACTAGCGTCCTCTACCACCAGGAGGCGGGAGTCATTTAATGACTCATATTTGACACACGCAGCTACGGTATATTAATAAAACATAGCTGCTTACTGTTCTTTTTAGCATATTCAATAGCTTGGGCCTTAAATCCTACTGAATAGCTCTTAATCTTCTTCCCTTTATGCAATTTCAAATTATTGAAATCAGCCTCCTCCATTTTGAAAATGATGACAGGGGAAGTGTCACTCGTGACGTCACGATACTAAGCATGCGCTAATTATTTTGCGAAGTGAGTTTGACTCGGCAGTAATTCAAGGCAGTCGCATACTAAATACGGTACTTGAATTTCAGTGATATCTAGCTATAAATATACTCCTCCCCCCTTAAAAGGGAATATTATCACAATTTCAAAAGGGTTAAAAACAATAAAAATCAGTTCCCAGTGGCTTGTTTTATTTTTCGAAGTTTTTTTCAAAATTTTACACCTCCCGGAATATCCCTAAAAAAAGCTTTAAAGTTCTTGATTTTCGCTATTTGCGATGCGACTGTCCATTTCCCTGTGACGTCATACAGGGCTGCCAATACAAACAACATGGCGGTTACCACAGCAAGATATAGCGACATTAGCTCAGATTCAGACTCGGATTTCAGCGATTCAACAGATTACGCATGTATTGAAACAGATGGTCGGAGTATGGAGGCAGTTAGCGGAAACGAAATTGAAGAAGAAATTGAAGAGATAGCTATTGACGCTATTCGGCCATAGCGTGGGTGTACCTAATGAAGTGGCCCATAGCATGGCTGCCTTAGCATCGCCGGTAAAATGTGCGGACCAAACGATCAGGACTTTCGCATCTTGTGACACTGGAGCAATTTAAATATGTCGATTGGTAAGTGTTTGTTTCGCATTAAATGTGGGTGTCTAGTTTCAAATGTACATACAGCTAACGTAAATAGCATGTTAGCATCAATTAGCATAGCATGTTAGCATCGATTAGCTGGCAGTCATGCTGCGACCAAATATGTCTGATTAGCACATAAGTCAACAACATCAACAAAACTCACCTTTGTGATTTCGTTGACTTAATCGTTTCAAATGCATCTGCAGGTTATCCATACATCTCTGTGCCATGTCTGTTGTAGCATCGCCGGTAAAATGTGGAGACATTCTGGCACATTCAATGGGGGTCTGGCGGCAGATTTCTTGCCAGTGGTGCAACTTGAATCCCTCCCTGTTAGTGTTGTTACACCCTCCGACAACACACCGACGAGACATGATGTCTCCCGGTGTTTGTAATGTGAAAATTAAAATGGCGGGTGTGTTACTTCGTTGACGTCACGTTCTGACGTCATCTCTAAAAGCCCGATAAACAGAAAGGCGTTTAATTTGCCAAAATTCACCCATTTAGAGTTCGGAAATCGGTTAAAAAAATACATGGTCTTTTTTCTGCAACATCAAGGTATATATTGATGCTTGCATAGGTTTGGTGATAATGTTCCCCTTTAACCACGCCACCAGGACCACCCCGACCCCGCTTCAATCTCCCAAATTCATAAGTATGCTTATTTAGGTGTTACCATTTAGTGCTTAATTGTACGGAATATGTACTGTACTGTTCAATCTACTAACAAAAGTCTCAATCAAATCCGGTACTGGTACCAAAATGTTGGTATCGGGACAACACTAGTCAGGTAGCAGCGGAATGCCGCCTCGACAGCTTGGCCTCTGGGGCATCAGCGGCATTCTTGTGTGCACTTCAAGTGCAACATGTAAACGTCGCCCTCCGCGTACAGTAGCCATAAATCGACATTTTGAAAGACGCTCGTCACCTCGTCTGTCTGCACGAGTAATTGTCAGGGCCACAAATCACCAGAAACAAGCAGGTCTCACACACGTGAGGGAAAAAAGTTGAACTTCTCTCTACACACACACACACACACACACACACACACACACACACCGCCGCCGACAAACCGACGATGCGGAATCCTACTCCGCTGCAACGTCACGCGCGCCCACTGTGTGAGCCGGCGTTGACGAGGGCACTTTTTCGTACGACTTTCCACGGCGTGGGTCGACCATGACGTCTGCCTGATGGCGTCTGCCTTTCATTTCACGCAACACGAGTCGTAAAATCTGGAGAGGAAAAAAAAAAACATAACGTGCAAAGAAGACAAAAAAAAAAAAAAAGGAACTTCGGCGCTCTCTTATTGTCTGAGCGGTGGATGTCATCACAGAATGAGGTTTGGCAAATTACACAGCAAACAACAAACTTCACCACTGAAATCCGACGTGCTGACACGATGATGGAATTGTGGGTCTTTCAAGTGTGTTCTGTGCGAGTGACCCCGCCCTTCCATTGTTCTGCCTGTCAGATATTTGGCAAATAATTATTGCTATGTTGTTTTTCAGACATGTTTTGTGTGTAAAACACAGGTATGCTAAAATCACCGTTCGCTACATACTTTGGTTTTAAGTTTTTGTGTTATAAGGCTGACTCCCGCGACTCCGAAAGGGACAAGCGGTAAAAAGATGTTTCTAAATTACGACATAAAATCAGCAAATTGCTAGCAGGTAATTCTCCCAAAAAGATAAAATTTCTCCAAAACTGAAAAGTACAGTAAAGTTCATTAACTTTTTTTTAGCACTGAAACAAATCGCCGATTAAATTATTTACTTTAATTAGAATAAACATTTTGTTATATATGTATATATATATATATATATATATATATATATATATATATATATATATATATATATATATATATATATATATATATACGTGTGTGTGTGTGTGTGTGTGTGTGCGCGCGCGTGTGTGTGTGCATATATAAACACATATACATTTATATAAATTAATATATATACACACATACATATATACATATGTATACATATATATAAACATATATATACACATATATTAGCACATATATAGATATACGTCTGTGTGTATGTATGTATATATATACAGTATATATACATATACATATATACATATACATATACATATATATATACACACACATACATATACACACACATGTGTGTCTATGTATGTGTGTGTGTGTATATATATATCAATATATATATACACACACACATACAATATATACATTATATATATATATTATATATATATATATATATATATATATATACAGTATGTATATATATACACACAGATACATATACACACACACATACATATATATATATACACATACATTATATACATATATGTATGTGTGGGAAAAATCACAAGGCTACTTCATCTCTACAGAACTGTTTCATGAGGGGTTCCCTCAATCATCTCCTGATTATATATATATATATATATATATATATATATATATATACACATACATATATACATCTGTCTATATATATATATATACACATATATACATCTGTACATCTATCTATATATATACACATATATACATCTGTACATACATACATACATACATACATAAATATATATGTATATAAATATATATTTATATATATATATAAATATATATTTATATATATATATATATAAATATATATTTATATATATATATAAATATTTATTTATATATATATTATATATTATATATTATATATATATTTATATATATATATATATATATATATATATATATATAGTCAGGAAAATACACAGAGGTTATTTCATCCCTACAACCCTGTTTGCAGGTTTCGCTGCTCTTCGGGGGATCAATCCCTGAAGAGACCTCTCCAAGACTTCAGCTCCAGACTTCTTCTGCTTGTTTAATATTGTCATTACTGCCACGAGTGGTGGACAAGTGTACGACAATCATACCATACGGACCACAGCTGACCCTCGAGGGCAGACCTGGGTAAATTAAGGCCCTGAAGAGCAGGGAAACCTGCGAAAACAGGCTTGTAGGGATGAAATAGCCTCCGTGTTTTTTTTTCCTGTTCTAATGTATATTCCGCTCACTGTAAAACACTTTTTTTTTCTCTAATTTTGCCATTCCATGTCACAAAAATGCACTTTAAAGAAGTACACGAGTGTGGAAAGTTAAGATAGGTCCACTTTATGTACGAAAAACTAAGTAAAAATCTTTCCCACAACAACACCCCATTCCCTCTGATGCAAAATGGCCGCAGGTAAAAGTAGTAAAAAAAAAAAGCAGCTTTCACTTCCAATATAATCCCGGCAAGGCCCCCGGGAGAACCAGGCCCAGCTGTGTTATCATTAGTGTCCGAGCGGGCCGTCAAAGTCTCCCAAAATGACACACATATATGCACAATGCCTAATTACTGCCAGTTAGCCCGCTCATTTATCGCCATTACCCCAAAACCACTTCCTGCGCTGCCTGGTGGGATACGCGTCAGCCTGGAAATGTCCTTTGGATACGCTGGCCCCGACGGACAAGACACAATTTAGCAATTACTAAGTAAACGTACAAATCCGTTGCTTTATTGGCGACACCTGCAGAGTCTGACAGTGAGGCCTTCATTACCAAACGCGCGTATAAAAGTTAAGAAGGGGGGGTTGAAAAAAGGATGATTGATTTACGGGCGACGCGAGAGGCTGTCAGGCTACCGTCGCTCTCACAGGCGCGTCCAATTAATAGCCTGCCAACACTCAGGTGTTTATCCTTTTACCATCTTAATTTATGGCCGTAGCGCGCCATTTGTTGCGAATTAGCACTGAAAACACAGAGTGCAGACGAGGGTGTGGGTCCGGGACAAAAACTTGACCCGATGCCAGCAATTGAAGGGGGAAGGAAAAAAAAAACCCATGCCAGTGAGTTCAAGGTTGGGGGAAAAAAAGAGAAGTTAATCTAAAAAAAATGGAACATTTTAAATAAAAACCTGTAAAATCTAAAAAAAAAAAAAAAGAACAATGACTGTTTTCAAAGAAATCTGAATATTGGCACTGAGTAATGTACAGCATCATCATTTTGTAAAAAGATCCACAAAAAATATTGTGTGCTTATGATACTAAAACCGCGAAAACACATTCAACTTCACAAAACACAACACAAAAGTATGGGGCAGACAAGCAGCAACAAACATATCTATATATATATTTTTTTTATTTATTTATATATGCATATATATGTATATATACACATATACATACATAAATATATATACAATTTTTTTTACACATATATGTATGTATATACATATATATATATGCATATATAAATAAAATAAAATACATGTATATATATATATGTATTTTATTTTATTTATATATGCATATATATGTATATATACATATATACATACATAAATATATATATACACATTTTTTACACATATATGTATGTATATACATATATATAAAAATATATACATATATATTAAAGTACCAATGATTGTCACACATATAGACATACATATGCATATATATATAAATATACATACACATATATAGACATACATATATATATACATATATACACACATATATATACATATATATTGTACTTTTATATACATACATCTACATATACATACATAAATATATGTACACACATCTATATAAATATTTACACATGTATATATACATACATATATACATATACATACTGTATATATATATATATATATATATATATATATATATATATATATATATATATATATATATATATGTATAAACACACACACACACATCTATATACATATTTACACATGTATATATACATACATATACATATATACATATATATACACACACATAATATATTCATATACACATATATATACATATATACCTATATATACATATATATATACACATATGCATATATCTACACACATATATATATATATATATATATATATATATATATATATACATACACACACACTGTATATATACATATATATACATAAACATATATGCACAAATCCATATCCATCAACCATCCATACACTCACATTATATATATATATATATATATATATATATATATATATATATATATATATATATATACATCCATCCATCCATTTTCTACTGCTTGTCCCCCTCGGGGTCGTGTGGGATGCTGGAGCTGCATTTGGGTGGAAGGGGGGTTTACACCCTGGACAAGTACACACTGGCCCCCAGAAGCATTATTTTCTCTCAAAGTGGCCCCTGAGTCAAAATAATGGCCCAAATTAGGAAAACGGAGAAAAAGAATGTGTCAAAAAGAACCGAGATCCATTCTTATCGTGAAATCTCCCGAGCGGAATAAAACATGTCACCATGGTTCATTCATTCACTCTCAATAGCGGAAATCAGTTAAGCAGTTTTGGTATCACCTGACTAACTCACCAACCATCACACAATGCCAACGCTGGTGCGCCGGGAAAGGAGGCCGTTGGTCATGTGACATGTGACATGGGCCAGCGAGCTGACCCGGATTTAAGGAGGGGAAGGAACACGGAGACAGAAAGAGAGACTGGCCTGCATGCATTATTAAAAGCAAGACGACACCTGGGAGAAATGTAGAAGAAAAGACGAAGCACGTTGACCTGAAGTAACACGGAATTGTGACGCTGGCTGTGGAAGTCTCTGGTGTGACTCAGCCGCCGCACGCCCCAACCAATCAGCAACACCCGTACTCAGTCTTGTGACGCGTCACACCACCGTCTTCTTCATAATTAACGATGGCAAACCTCACCTACTATTGTCACCTTCCCCTTTGCCTGGCTTCCAAAACTACTTTTCAAAATAAAAAGCTCATAACATCAAAGTATTTCTATATAAATGTGGCACGTTAACATGATTCACCCCGTTATACTCATTGGCTGGGGGGGAAAAAAAGTGGGAAAGTTTCTGTGGCTCCCAAACATTTTCCCACCTATCACAAAAATGTGCAAAAAATAGGTATATTTAATTTATTTTTTTTCATGTATTTTTTTTAACATGACTCATGTGTTAGATGTGACAAAACATATTATTATTAGTCTAATTCAGAGGTCACCAACCTTTTTGAAACCAAGAGCTACTTCTTGGGTACTGATTAATGCGAAGGGCTACCAGTTTGATACACACTTAAATAAATTGCCAGAAATAGCTTATTTGCTCAAATTACCTTTAACTCTGTTATTATTAATAATTAATGATTTTTATCTTTGTGGAAACACTGATCATCTTAATGATTTCTCACAATAAATATATATAGAAAACAAATAAATATCTTCTTAAATATATTTTGACTCTTCAAAATTCTAAATTCAACCCCCAAAAAAAGAAGAGAAAAACTAGCTAATTCGAATCTTTTTGAAAAAATTATTAAAAAGAATTTATGGAACATCATTAGTAACTTTTCCTGATTGAGATTAATTTTATAATTTTGATGACATGTTTTAAATAGGTTAAAATCCAATCTGTACTTTGTTAGAATATAAAACAAATTGGACCAAGCTATATTTCTAACAATGTCAAATAATTATTTAGAATTTTAATCATAATAAGTTTGAAGAAATATTTCACAAATATTCTTTGAAAAAAACAGAAGCTGAAACGAAGAATTAAATAAAAATGTATTTATTATTTTTTACAATAAAAAAATAAATGTACTTGAATATTGATTTAAATTGTCAGGAAAGAAGAGGAAGGAATTTAAAAGGTAAAAAGATATATGTGTTTAAAAGTCCTAAAATCCTTTTTAAGGTTGTATTTTTTCTCTAAAATTGTCTTTCTGAAAGTTATAACAAGAAAAGTAAAAAAAATAAATGAATTTATCCAAACAAGTGAAGACCGAGTCTTTATGATTTCTTCTTAGATTTTCAAATTCTATTTGAATTTTGTCTCTCTTTGAATTAAAAATGTCAAGCAAAGCTAGACCAGCCTGCTAGTAAATAAATAAAATTTACAAATAGCGGCAGCTCACTGGTAAGTGCTGCCATTTGAGCTATTCTTAGAACAGGCCAGCGGGCGACTCATCTGGTCCTTACAGGCACCGCGTTGGTGACCCCTGGTCTAATTACTTTTTACTTGTTAAGTTAAAGTTAAAGTACCAATCATAGTCACACACACACTAGGTGTGGTGAAATATGTCCTCTGCATTTAACCCATCCCCTTGTTCACCCCCTGGGAAGTGAGGGGAGCAGTGAGCAGCAGCGGCGCCGCGCCCAGGAATCATTTTTGGTGATTTAACCCCCAATTCCACCCCTTGATGCTGAGTGCCAAGCAGGGAGGTAATGGCTCCCATTTTTATAATCTTTGGTACAACTCGGCCAGGGGTTTGAACTCTCAACCTACCACGGACACTAACCACCAGGCCACTGAGTTTTGTTTTTAATACAGTTTATTGTTAGACTTTATTCAGTGAAAGAGTTTGGACACACCTTTTAATTTCAATGTGTTTTCATGACTATTTACTTGGTAGATTGTCACTGAAGGCATCAAAACTATGACAGGCGACTACCTCTTGAAGCCTGTGGAGAGAATGCCAAGAGTGTGCAAAGCAGTAATCATATTTTGAATATTGGCTTATATACCGGCGCACTTTATAGTCCGGAAAATACAGTAATATGAAAGTGAAGCGTTAGTCGCCTTGATGTTGAAATTAAATGTTGGCAACGCCCGAATGTGTGTCGCCTGCAGAAAGGTGCGTACATTAAGCACAAAGTTGGCGCGACGTAGCGCACATTTCCAAGGCAACAACTCAACAACAAAGTTTGTCGCGCGTACGCAGGCTTAATACAATTGTGATCAAAATTATTCAACCCCCACACAATTTTGGTGTTTTAGCAAGTTGGACATTTATTCCGTATTTTGTTTATAGTCATATCAAATAAAGATGCGTCAAATAGACAAATGCAACTTGAATTACAACATTATATTTTGTAACATACCAAACTGTGTCATTTCTCTTAATATCTCATTGACAAAATTATTCAACCCCTTGAAGATCGTAACTCTTAAGAACAGAATTTGAATAAGGTGTTTTCAATCAGGTGTTGAGAACACCTGTAGATGTGATTAGATTAGATTAGATTAAATTAGATTAGATAGTACTTTATTTATTCCGTCAGGAGAGTTCCTTCAGGAAAATTAAAATTTTCAGCACAATCCCATTCAATATCAGACAAACATTACAGGGAGACAGAGCAGGATCGCTGACGGGTCTGCCGGCTTCCAGCGCCCCTTACAAAAAAGATGACATACAGGTAAACAGGGGGGGGGAATAGAAGATTAAAATAAAATAAAAAAATTTGGTCTTAGCCTAGGCCCTGGAGTGGGGGTGCAGACTGAGGCCAAGGGGAAAAAAAAAACAACAACTCATAGCCATAGTACATATCCCTCTTACATGTGTGTAAGAGGGAAACATCAAACATCAAAGAACACAGAGGACATTAAAGACATTAAAGCAGCAGATACAACCAGACACTTCTACATACAGCTATGAATAAAAAGTAAAAGAAACATATCCACTGTGGTGGCCTCTGCGGTGTTCCACGCCATCGTCCGCTGGGGTGGAGGGAGCATGGCCAGAGACAGGAGCAGACCCAACAAAGCAACCAAGACAGCCGACTCCACTCTCGGCCAGTGTCCAGTCCGCATGGATGAGCGAGGATACGTCCAAGGTGACTGAGGTGTCCGACACCTGCTCACCCAGTCAAGACACCGCGAAGCCTCTCCGTCCCAGCGCTCAGTGCTAGCTCCGCAGCCCTGTCCCCCTCATCCGCATCTCCTCCAGTACATCCAAACAGACTCTGGTGTAGCAGAAACCCAGCAGCTGGTCTCCATGGCCATAACGAGCAACAATTAAACTGATTGAAAAAGACTGTGACGCTCAGCTTCTTGTAGATGGTCAATGGTGTATTTGCAACATGGTGAAGTCCAGGGAGTGGTCAAAGAAGTCTAGAGAGGAGGTAATTTCTCTTCATAAGAAAGGATATGGATATAAGAAAATAGCAAAGACATTACACCTTCCAAAAGACACAGTTGGGAGAATAATTCGCAAGTTTAAAGCCAAAGGCACAGTGGAAACACTGTCTGGGCGTGGTAGAAAGAAGATGCTGTGTGGGTACAGTGGTGAAAACCCCCCGGGTAACAGCTGAGAAACTACAACAGGACATTGCAGAGGGGGGAACGCAGGTTTCGTCCCAGACAATAAGGCGCGCACTACGAGATGAAGGCCTCCATGCCAGAACTCCCAGGCGCACCCCACTTCTGACTACCAGGCACAAGAAAAAAAGACTACAGTATGCCAAAAATCATCTGGACAAACCCCAAAGGTTTTGGGAAACTGTTCTATGGAGTGATGAGACAAAACTGAAACTCTTTGGGCCTATGAATCGACGTTATGTCTAGAGGAGAAAAAAAATTAAGTTTACAAAGAGAAGAACACCTTGCCTACTGTTAAGCATGGTGGGGGGTCAATCATGCTCTGGGGCTGTTTCTCTGCCTCAGGTACCGGGAATCTCCAGCGCGTTGAAGGCATTATGAATTCTATTTCCCAGCAGGATATATTAGCTGCAAATGTCATGAAGTCAGTGACGAAGCTGAGGCTTGGGAGACGTTGGACCTTCCAACAGGACAAGGATCCCAAGCATACCTCCAAATCAACATCAGAGTGGTTGCAGACTCTGGAGTGGCCTTCACAGTCGCCAGACCTAAATCCTATAGAAAAGCTGTGGTGGGACTTGAAGAAGGCAGTTGCAGCACACAAGCCCAAGAATATGAATAAACTGGAGGCCTTTGCCCAAGAGGAATGGGCTAAAATACCTGTAGATGGTTGCAAGAAGCTTGTGTCCGGTTATGTATCACCTTTGAAGGATGTCATTACTGCCAAAGGGTGTTCTACTAAGTACTAAAGATGCATGGAACTAGGGGGTTGAATCATTTTGTCAATGAGATATTAAGAAAAATGTCCTTTTTTGGTATTTTGTAAAATACAATGTTACAATTGAAGTTGCATTTGTCTATTTGACACATCTTTATTTGATACGACTATAAACAAAATACGGAATAAATGTCCAACTTATCTTCGACCCAACTCTCTCCTTTGAGGCACACATTAAAAGCGTTACTAAAACGGCCTTCTTTCATCTCCGCAACATCGCTAAAATTCGCTCCATTCTGTCCACTAAAGACGCTGAGATCATTATCCATGCGTTTGTTACGTCTCGCCTCGACTACTGTAACGTATTATTTTCGGGTCTCCCCATGTCTAGCATTAAAAGATTACAGTTGGTACAAAATGCGGCTGCTAGACTTTTGACAAGAACAAGAAAGTTTGATCACATTACGCCTGTACTGGCTCACCTGCACTGGCTTCCTGTGCACTTAAGATGTGACTTTAAGGTTTTACTACTTACGTATAAAATACTACACGGTCTAGCTCCATCCTATCTTGCCGATTGTATTGTACCATATGTCCCAGCAAGAAATCTGCGTTCAAAGGACTCCGGCTTATTAGTGATTCCCAGTGCCCAAAAAAAGTCTGCGGGCTATAGAGCGTTTTCCGTTCGGGCTCCAGTACTCTGGAATGCCCTCCCGGTAAGTTCGAGATGCTACCTCAGTAGAAGCATTTAAGTCTCACCTTAAAACTCATCTGTATACTCTAGCCTTTAACTAAACCTCCTTTTTAGACCAGTTGATCTGCCGCTTCTTTTATTTTTTCTCCTATGTCCCCCCCTCCCTTGTGGAGGGGGTCCGGTCTGATGGCCATGGATGAAGTACTGGCTGTCCAGAGTCGAGACCCAGGATGGACCGCTCGCCTGTGTATCGGTTGGGGACATCTCTACGCTGCTGATCCGACTCCGCTTGGGATGGTTTCCTGTGGACGGGACTCTCGCTGCTGTCTTGGATCCGCTTTGAACTGAACTCTCGCGGCTGTGTTGGAGCCACTATGGATTGAACTTTCACAGTATCATGTTAGACCCGCTCGACATCCATTGCTTTCGGTTCCATAGAGGGAGGAGGTTGCCCACATCTGAGGTCCTCTCCAAGGCTTCTCATAGTCAGCATTGTCACTGGCCTCCCACTGGGTGTGAATTCTCCCTGCCCACTTGGTGTGAGTTTTCCTTGCCCTTTTGTGGGTTCTTCCGAGGATGTCGTAGTCGTAATGATTCGTACAGTCCTTTGAGACATTTGTGATTTAGGGCTATATAAATAAACATTGATTGATTGATTGAATTTGCTAAAACACCAAAATTGTGTGGGGGTTGAATAATTTTGATCACAACCATACATGAGGCCCCAGAAAAGAGAGCACATTCACAGCCTCTCGTGATCCCTTTTGAGACCGCAGGCCAAGCATCTCAAGGACCACTTCAAATAGGCCAGGTCCGGCGCCACCACGTGACTTGCCTCGGTCTGCCTCATCGCGGCGAGAGTCCCGCTGGGATCGGCTAGGAGGGAACAAAGTGCACGTCAGCGCTCGGCATAGTTGCATGCAAACTAGCCTGCAAGACTGACCTCCCCCTCCATGGAGACAAAAAAAAAATATACACACAGCTCGCTTGAGCCATCTCACAAACTGCTCTGTTTTGTCTCTCACACACACACTTTCTTGTATTTCTGACCTTCTTGAGACCTCTGAAAAATGCCTACCTCTTTAGGAC
Organism: Nerophis ophidion; assembly: GCF_033978795.1. Taxonomy (NCBI): domain Eukaryota; kingdom Metazoa; phylum Chordata; class Actinopteri; order Syngnathiformes; family Syngnathidae; genus Nerophis; species Nerophis ophidion. Next base: position 8,727,878 of record NC_084636.1, on the reverse strand, counting down.
CAGCTTTTCTAGATGTATAAAGATGTGTATTTACAACATGAAGAATATGTACATACTATGCAAATATTAAAAAGCTTGAGTTGGAATTTTTCAACAAAAAGATCAGAATTTTGCAAGAAAAACTTTGAATTTTGGCAGTATTATAATAAAAGTCGTCATTTTACTCAACGCAAGTCAACATTTTACAAGAAAAAGTGAAAATTTGTGCAATATTACGATAAAAGTTGGAACTTTACTCAAAAACAGTCGCAATTTTACAAGAAAAGCTTAACATTTTGGCAATTTTATGAAAAGATTCGTAATTTTACTCGACAAAAGTCACAATTTTATAAGAAAACTTTAAAATGTTGGTAACATAATAATGATCGGAATTTTACTTGGCAAAGTTATGACAAAAGTCGTAATTTTATAAAAAAAAAAAAAAAAGGCATTCTTTTACAAGAACAACCAAAAAATGGGCAATATTGTGTTAAAAGACAGAATTTTATATGACAAATGTTGCCATTTTGCATTAAAAAAGTAAGAGTTTTATGAGAAAACATTGCAATGTTACATAAACAGAAAGAATATGAGAAATTGTTCCCAATTTTATAAGAAAAAAGTCGACAAATTGTGAGAAAGAGACTGCTTTTAGTTATTTATTTGTTATTTATTTTATATTTTGTTTGTAAGTGGTTTTTAATCTTCACCCATCCATCTTCTACCGCTTGTCCCTTTCGGGGCCGCGGGGGTGCTGGAGCCTATCTTAGCTGCATTCGGGCGGAAGGCGGTGTACACCCTGGACAAGTCGCCACCTCATCTTCATTATTTACTTCAAGTTATAACAGTGTGTCTCTAGTTACATATTTATTTATTTTTCTTAATACATTTTGGTCAAAGGAGGCACAGTTTGATTTCTTACACACGTTTTTGTATTTGTTCCTTTCTCGAGACCTCTGAAAAATGCCTACCTCTTTAAGACCAGCCTTTCTAGATATATAAAGATGTGTATTTACAACATGAATAATATATAAATACTATGCAAATATTAAAAAAGCTTGAGTTGGAATTTCTCAAGAAAAAGGTCAGAATTTCGCAAGAAAAACTTCGAATTTTAGCAGTATTATAATAAAAGTAGTCATTTTACTCGACGCAAATCATAATTTTAAAAGAAAAAGTGAACATTTGTGCAATATTATGATAAAAGTTGGAATTTTACCCAATAACAGTCGCAATTTTACAAGAAAAGCTTAACATTTTGGCAGTTTTATGAAAAAAAATTTAATTTTACTCGACAAAAGTCACAATTTTATAAGAAAACTTTAAAATGTTGGTAATAAAATAATAAGAATCGGAATTTTACCTGGCAAAGTTATGACAAAAGTCGCATTTTTTTTTTTTTTTTTTTAAAGTCATTATATTACAACAGGACCTAGCTCAGATTTATCTCGGATAAATCTGATCTGACATTGCTTAACAGGATAAGTAATGAATAATTCCACTTGTAATCACAGTGTTAAAAATAACGTTCAAAATATAAAACATTCTCATGCTTTTTTATGTTCAACAAGTTGCGTTAATGGTAAGAAATAATTTATTTATTATTGGTTAATGTGGGGCTTGCCCTCCTGGGGGTTCTTCAGACCACCAAGCACCGACATGAGAGCCTGTTTTAGGGTTAAAATATATACATTTTTTTCAATTAGTCTCTCAGTTGCTTTCCAGCAATTGTCCTTTTCTCTTTCGTCCTCACTCGCGCTCCGGCTCCAGCTCCAACCCTGTCTCTCCTCCTGGCTGCTGCTTATAACAGAGGGACAGGTGATTAGATAAAAAGGCCCAGGTCGGCCATCTACGCACCTGTCGCTGATTTCGAGGCCGGTGTTGGCAACATCCCACTTTGCTGTAGGCCCGCAGGCCACGCCCCCTCCACAGTTAACTTCAGAATAACAATGTTATTACAAAGAATAAGAGACCTATTATACTCTGGAAATGTTGGTCTTACTTAAAAATGCACGCGTTTAGTTGTGTTCAGTGTTAAAAAAAAATATTATATGGCTCTTAGGGAAATACATTTTAAAATATTTGTCTCCTTGGCTCTCTCAGACAAAAAGGTTCCCGGCCCATGTTTTACAAGAACAACCAAAAAATGGGCAATATTGTGTTAAAAGACAGAATTTTACATGACAAATGTCGCCATTTTGCATTAAAAAAGTAAGAATGTTATGAGAAAATATTGCAATATTACATAAACAGAAAGAACATGAGAAATTGTTCCCCAATTTTATAAGAAAAAAGTCGACATATTGTGAGAAAAAGACTGCTTTTACTAATTTATATTTTATTTATTTTGTATTTTGTTTGTAAATGGTTTTTAATCTTCATCCATCCATCTTCTACCGCTTGTCCCTTTCGGGGTCGCGGGGGTGCTGGAGCCTATCTCAGCTGCATTCGGGCGGAAGGCGGTGTACACCCTGGACCAGTCGCCACCTCATCTTCAATATTTACTTCAAGTTATTACAGTGTGTCTCTATTTACATTTTTATTTTATTTTCTTAATACATTTTGGTCAAAGGGGGCACAGTTTGATTTCTTACACACTTTTTTGTTTTTCTGACCTTCTTGAGACCTCTGAAAAATGCCTACCTCTTTAGGACCAGCCTTTCTAGATATATAAAGATGTGTAATCTACAACATGAATAATATATACATACTATGCAAATATTAAAAAGCTTGAGTTGGAATTTCTCAAGAAAAAGGTCAGAATTTTGCAAGAAAAACTTCAATTTTTGGCAGTATTATAAAAGTTGTCATTTTACTCGACGCAAATCGTAATTTTACAAGAAAAAGTGAACATTTGTGCAATATTATGATAAAAGTTGGAATTTTACCCAATAACAAGAAAAGCTTTACATTTTGGCAATTTTATGAAAAGATTCATAATTTTACTTGACAAAAGTCAAAATTTTATAAGAAAACTTTAAAATGTTGGTAACATAATAATAATCGGGATTTTACTTGGCAAAGTTATGACAAAAGTCGTAATTTTATAAATAAATAAAAAAGGGCATTATTTTACAAGAACAACCAAAAAATGGGCAATATCGTGTTAAAATACAGAATTTTATATGACAAATGTTGCCATTTTGCATTAAAAAAGTAAGAATTTTATGAGAAAATATTGCAATGTTACATAAACAGAAATAATATGAGAAATTGTTCCCAATTTTATAAGAAAAAAGTCGACAAATTGTGAGAAAAAGACTGCTTTTAGTTATTTATTTTTTATTTATTTTATATTTTGTTTGTAATTGGTTTTTAATATTCATTATCCATCCATCCATCTTCTACCCCTTGTCCCTTTCGGGGTCACGGGGGTGCTGGAGCCTATCTCAGCTGCATTCGGGCGGAAGGCGGAGTACGCCCTGGACAAGTCGCCACCTCATCTTCATTATTTACTTCAAGTTAAATGTGGGTGTGAATGTTGTTTGTCTATCTGTGTTGGCCCTGCGATGAGGTGGCGACTTGTCCAGGGTGTACCCCGCCTTCCGCACGATTGTAGCTGAGATAGGCGCCAGTGCCCCCCGCGACTCCAAAAAGGGAATAAGCGGTAGAAAATGGATGGAAGTTATTACAGTGTGTCTCTAGATACATATTTATTTTATTTAGTAAACATTTTACAAGAAAAACTGAATATTTGTGCAATATTATGATAAAAATTGGAATTTTACTCAGTCGCAATTTTACAAGAAAAGCTTAACATTTTGACAATTTTATGAAAAGAGTCGTAATTTTACTCAACAAAAGTCAAAATTTTATAAGAAACCTTCAAAATGTTGGCAATATTATCATAATAGTTAGAATTTTACTTGGCAAAATGATGACAAAAGACACCATTTTACTCAAAAAATGTCACTCTTTTACAAGAACAACAAAAAATTGGCAATATTGTGATACAAGTCAGAACTTTATATGACAAATCTCACCATTTTGCTTTAAAAAGTCATCTTTTTACATTAAAAAAGTAATAGATTTACGAGAAAATATTTCAAGATTACAGAAACAGAAAGAATATGAGAAATTGTTCCCAATTTTATAACAAAAAAGTCGACAGTTTGTGAGAAAAAGACTGCATTTAGGTTTTTTTAAGTCTTTTTTGCAATAGGTTTTTAATCTTCATTATTTACTTCAAGTTATTACAGTATGTCTCTATATACATTTTTTAAATTAATTTTGGCCAGAGGGGGAACACTTAAAGGGGAACATTATCACCAGACCTATGTAAGCGTCAATATATACCTTGATGGTGCAGAAAAAAGACAATTTATTTTTTTAACCGATTTCCAAACTCTAAATGTGTGAATTTTGGCGAATTAAACACCTTTCCGTTTATCGCTCTTTTTGCGATGACGTCAGAACGGGACGTCTCCGAGGTAATACAGCCGCCATTTTCATTTTCAACACATTACAAACACCGGGTCTCAGCTCTGTTATTTGCCGTTTTTTCGACTATTTTTTGTAACTTTGAAGACATCATGCCTCGTCGGTGTGTTGTCGGAGGGTGTAACAACACTAACAGGGAGGGATTCAAGTTGCACCACTGGCCCGAAGATGCGAAAGTGTCTGCCGCCAGACCCCCATTGAATGTGCCAGAGTGTCTCCACATTTTACCGGCGATGGCAGACATGGCACAGAGATGTATGGATAACCTGCAAATGCATTTGCAACAATAAAGTCAACGAAATCACAAAGGTGAGTTTTGCTGATGTTGACTTATGTGCTAATCAGACATATTTGGTTGCAGCGTGACCGCCAGCTAATCGATGCTAGTATGCTAAGCTAATCAACGCTAACATGCTATTTACCGGCGGTGCTAAAGCAGACATGGCACAGAGCTGTATGGATAACCTGCAGATGCATTTGCAACGATAAAGTCAACAAATTCACAAAGGTGAGTTTTGTTGATGTTGACTGCCAGCTAATCGATGCTAACATGCTATGCTAATCGATGCTAACATGGTATTTAACGGCGGTGCTAAAGCAAACATGGCACAGAGATGTATGGATAACCTGTAGATGCATTTGCAACTATGTTACGTTTCCTTCCACCCACATTTAATGCGGAAAAAAACATTTACCAATCGAAGGATTTAAGTTGTTTCAGTGTCACGAGATGCGAAAGTCCTGATCGTTTGGTCCGCACATTTTACCGGCGATGCTAACGCAGCTATTCGGCCATGTTACGGCTATGAATAGCGTCAATAGCTATTCGCTCAATAGCTTCAGTTTCTTCTTTAATACTTTCATACTCCAACCATCCGTTTCAATACATGCGTAATCTGTTTATTCGCTTAAGCCGCTGAAATCCGAGTCTGAATCCGAGCTAATGTCGCTATATCTTGCTGTGCTATTCGCCATTGTTTGTTTACATTGGCAGCACTGTATGACGTCACAGGGAAATGGATAGTCGCATCACAAATAGCGAAAATCAAGCACTTTAAAGCTTTTTTAGGGATATTCCGGGACCGGAAAATTTTGAAAAAAACTTCCAAAAAAACAACAAGCCACTGGGAACTGATTTTCATTGTTTTTAACCCTTTTGAAATTGTGTTAATTTTCCCCTTTAAAAAAATTTACACACACTTGTTATTTCATATGTTGACCAGAGGGGGAGCACTTTTAAAACCGACACAGTCAATTAGAAAAATCCCTCGTTATTGGGACCACCCTAATGTTGATAGATGTCACCAACAGGGGTGCAAGTGAGACATTCTCTAATAGATGCCATGTTATTGGGACCATGATTTATGTCATCTCTTGTTCACACCTCCTCTTATGGAAGCTACTTTTCCTTGTTGGTGTCTCAAGAAGGCTAGAAATACAAGAAGACACACTGAGGGGTTGCACAAACACACACATTGTAGAAGCCAATGCATGAGCACACAGGAGGCTGTGATAAGAGCAGCAGCCTTTAACCTCCTTCAACAGACAAGATTCCAACTGTGCGCTCAATCACTCCGTGTGTGTTCACATGTGAAATGTGTGTGTGTGTGTGTGTGTGTGTGTGTGTGTGTGTGTGTGTGTGTGTGTGTGTGTGTGCGTAGGTGTGTGTGTGAACGCGTCAAAGTCAGTTTCGACTGAACCTTTGTTTTTTTTTCCTCCTTTCGCCGTTCCTCTCTGACAAACCAGTCTGACCGCGCAAATATCTGCGAACACTTCTCACGGCCAAAACGCATTGAGCGACTTGGCAAATACAGAAAATTAATGATTGGCCGACACGGCGGGAGAGCATTCCGCAAAGTTAGCCGACGCAAACGCTAAGCATATACACACACACACACACACACAAACACACACACACACTCAGACTCACACTAGAGATGCGCGGATAGGCAATTATATCATCCGCAACCGCATCACTAAAGTCGTCATCCACCCGCTCCAACATTTTATCAGAACCGCAACCGCCTGTCACCCGCCCGTTGTTACATATCCGGAGTCGGCGACCTTTACCACCGAAAGAGCTAATTTGACCCAAGTCACAAAGAAAAAGAAGGCATTGGGAGCCGCTAACGTTCTCGCGAATATCCGATGGTGCACATTCAGACAACGGGAATAAGGGCGTGCTGTGAAGCCATTGCCTTTGACGCCTTCTACAACATGTACAAACCATTTGCCAGTCCACCAACATGCTGCATGCAGCTTCCACTAACACATGTACAAGATTGAAGGGCATACTGGGTGACGCGGAGTACACTGATGGTTGTGATATAAACAATTTTAACACTCTTAGTAATATACGCCACACTGTGAAGCCACACCAAACAAGATTGACAAACACATTTCGGGAGAACATCCTCACAGTAACACAACATAAACAAAACACAACAAATACCCAGAATCCTTTGCATCCATGACCGTTCCTGAATATACTTTACACCGCCCGACCCGCGGTTTATCCGCAAACTCCGCGGATAAGACCGCAAACCGCGCATCTCTAACACGCACGCACGCACGCACACACACACACACACACACACACACACACACGCGCACGCGCACACACACACACACACACACACACACACACACACACACACACACACACACACACACACACACACACACACACACACACACACACACACACACACAGGTTATCATTTGGAATGGGGAACAAGTTTTTGATCAGTAATTGTGGGGACCACCCTTTCTACAGGTTGTGGAGGCAAATAAACATTTTGGTAAAATGGCAACTGCCCAGTTAGCTAATACACGACTTTAAAGGCCTACTGAAACCCACTACTTCCGACCACGCAGTCTAATAGTTTATATATCAATGATGAAATATTAACATTGCAACACATGCCAACACGGCCGGTTTAGTTAACTAAATTGCAGTTTTAAAAATCGGGTGGAAGTATCACGCTAAAGCGTCGCGGTATGATGAAGCGTGCGCGTGACATCACGCATTGTAGAGGACATTTTGTTCCAGCACCGTTCCCAGCTATAAGTCGTCTCTTTTCATCGCATAATTACACAGTATTATGGACATCTGTGTTGCTGAATCTTTTGCAATTTGTTCAATTAATAATGGAGACGTCAAAGAAGAAAGACGTATTTGGGAAACGGTGTATTGCGGCCGCCTTTAGCAACACAAACAAAGCCGGTGATTCCTTGTTTACATTCCCGAAAGATGACGGTGAAGCTTTACTATGGAACAGAGCGGTCATGCGAACATGGTTCCCTACCACATGTCAACCGGCAGGTTTCAGTGAGAAAATGGTGGCAATAAGTCGGCTCTTACCGTAGACATGAGCGGAGAGCTTGCATCGTTCCTCCTGCAGCTGCGGACTCTCTTGCCTCCTCCCACTGGCCGCCCCCGACCGTCGGGTGCTTCCACCGCGAAGGAGGGGAAAAAAAATAAAAATCTAAGCCCGGCTGCCTTCGCTTCGTCGAGAAACGTGGTTTCCCTCAGAGAAACTGGCGGTCACCACACCCGTGGCCACACATCTCCGACTTTCATGTTGTAGAGGTACGACCATATAATCTCACTAAAACACTAGTAACACAATAAGCAGATAAGTGATTTTCCAGAATTATTGTAAATTTGTCTATTAACATCTGAACCGCTCAGCCGTCTAGTTTTTTTTTGTTTGTTTTTTTGTAGTCCTTCACTCTCACTTTCCTCATCCACAAATCTTTCATCCTCGCTCAAATTATTGGGGAAATCGTCGCTTTCTCGGTCCGAATCGCTCTCGCTGCTGGTGGCCATGATTGTAAACAATGTTCAGATGTGAGGAGCATAATTACACAGTATTTTAGACATCTGTGTTGCTGAATCTTTTGCAATTTGTTCAATTAATAATGGAGACGTCAAAGAAGAATGCTGTTGGTGGAAAGCGGTGGATTTCAGCTGCCTTTAGCAACACAAACACAGCAGGTGTTTCTTTGTTTGTTGTGAAGCTTTACTATGGAGCAGAGCGGTCAAGCGAACATGTTTCTCTACCACATGTCGACCGGCAGGTTTCGGTGAGAAAATTGTGGCAATAAGTCGGCTTTTACCGGAGACATGAGCGGAGCTTGTGTCGTTCTTCTTGCAGCAGCTGTCAAAGAGGCAGCTGGGACTTTCTTGGCTCCTCCATGGCTTCCATTAGAGACACTGGCAGTCACTAAACCCCTCCGACTTTCAGGTATGACTTTATAATCTCACTAAAACACTAGTAACACAATAACCAGACAAGGGCTTTTTCAGAATTATCCTAGTAAATGTGTCTAATAACATCTGAATCGCTCCCACTGCCGTTGCCTTTTTTTTTTTTAATTTTTCCTAGTGCTTACCTCTGACTTTCCTCTTCCACAAATCTTTCATGCTCGCTCAAATTAATGGGGAAATCGTCCCTTTCTCGGTCCGAATCGCTCTTGCTGTTGGTGGCTATGATTATAAACAATGTGAGGATGTGAGGAGCCCTACAACCCGTGAAGTCACGCGCACATCGTCTGCTACTTCTGGTACGGGCAAGGCTTTTTTTATTGGCGACCAAAAGTTGCGAACTTTATCGTGGATGTTCTCTACTAAATCCTTTCAGCAAAAATATGGCAATATCACAAAATGATCAAGTATGACACATAGAATGGACCTACTATCCCCATTTAAATAAGAAAATCTCATTTCAGTAAGCCTTTAAATCTCTGGATTGATGAAGTAATGTGGTGATCATTTTTACTGGGGACCCTGGGGGAAAAGTTAATATGGTTCATGTGGACCAAATTGAAATAATTTTGCAATATTCACACATTTGTACGTGACTACTGAGGAACATTTAAAAAACAAAAAAGGTCAAATTAAATATGATATGATTCTCAGAATCATTTAAAAAGGTTTCCCTTTAAGGGACCTGTTTTTGGCCCCATACCCTCAGAGGTCCCCTAAAGGTGACAGTGTAAACAGAACGATGTCCCCACTAAGTTGCCAAAACACACACACACACACACTGATACGCCAACTGGCCAGTATCATTGGGGATGCCTGCACAATACATATAGTAGTGCAAAGGTTTTTGTTCCAAAAGGCCCAAAAAGGCAAATTGTCCCATAATGAATCAGGTACATCCACATAATCCGTTCCAGAGACCCCAAAATATGAACGCAAAACAGATTTTAAAAAGAGTGATTAGTTTGATAAGCAGAAAATATTTTTGTTAACCTTTTTTTTAATCAAAGTGCTGACACTCGCAACTTTCTCTGGCCCCATAGTGGAGTTTTTTTTTTCCGGCTGTAAAACACTTGGTAAATACAGAAAATTAATGATTGGCCGACACGGCGGGAGCACATTCCGCAAAGTTAGCCGACGCAAACGCAAAGTGTGTACACACACACACACACACACACACACACGCACACGCACACGCACACGCACACGCACACGCACACGCACACGCACACACACACACACACACACACACACACACACACACACACACATACACACACACAGCTGTATCATTGGGGATGCCTACACAATACATATAGTAGTGCAGAGATTTTTGTTCCAAAAAGTCAAAAAAGGCAAATTGTCCCATAATGAATAAGGTACATCCAAATAATCTGTTCCAGAGACCCCAAAAATATGAACGCAAAACGGATTTTAAAAAGAGTGATTAGATTGATATGCAGAAAACAATGTTGATGAATGAAATTTAAAATCACTTTTACCTTTATTGAAGACTCTTGTCAGCAAAGATGGCGCTGAGAGAAACTCAAATCTCACCTTTGTACTTTGCTACTTAAATATCATTATT
>NC_084636.1:8707601-8712601 GCF_033978795.1 Nerophis ophidion | reverse complement strand
AGTCCATTTATCCCGAGGAGATGAGAGACAGTGAAGGGGGCGAGACGGCGAGGGAGAGGGGAGGGGCCGAGGAGGACAGGAGTGAGAGGAAAAAAAAAAAAAGACTGACAGTGGATTGTTCCAAAATAGCAGATGCCGGAATGTTGGCGGAAGGTGCCACATGAGCTCGAAATATTTGTTACTCCGTCGGCACGGCAACGCACAATCAAGAGGTTTTATTGGCCGATCCCAACAATAACAGCAACGGAGATAAAGGGAGAGAGAGGGGGAAAAAAACACTTTGTGATATGAGAAGAATGTTGAAATTAAAATGGGTTTGGCACTGAGGAAAAGGAACCTCACACAGTGTGTGTGTGTGTGTGTGTGTGGAGCCAATGGACATTTTATTAGGTACACCTGTCATGACACTCAATACACAAAATACTTGTCCAGGTTTTCACACAAAGCTCCAGTTTGTTGGCCCCCGCAGAAGCAAACAATCCCCCATGTCGGTGTCTAAGTCGCTGTGCTTTTTTTTTTTTTTTGTGGGTAGGGAGTACGACACAAAAAAAAATCTTTTAATCAGCATTAAAAATCCAAACTACACTCATTTAAATCCATTACGATGCATGATTGGAAAACTGAAAACACTCAATCCACTTATCCATGTTTGGTATACTTTAGCTGCTTCATATTTATGACTGGTTAAAAGAACTTTAGGGAGGTTGTCACGGACGTAAACAAGGTAGTGGTCAAATTTGCAGTACTCTTAATAACCGAACATAATACCCGACCTTTGCAGCCGGGGCGCTAATTAATTTAAAACCTCTTCTCACTCTGGCGTTTACCAAAGGCATGCGGTAAAGGCAAGCATGCGCTAGTTATTTTAAAACTTCTTCTCACTCCGGCGCTTACCAAAGGCATGCGGTAAATTTAGGCCTGCGCTTATAAATATGAGTGTGATATATGGATGCCATCATGAAAAGCAAATTTAATTATAAAAAACGTTATTATGGTCCTACCTTTACTTATAATTGAAGTCCATGCGCAGCTCCTTCTGATCAAAAGCATCGATAACTTGTTTATAGAAGTCTTCCTTATCTTTCTTCAGTTTTAAAAGTCTCTCTGTCTCGATGGAGATCTTCCTTTATTACCTCCTGCTTCGATTGAAAGTCCAGTTTAGAAAACTGTTTTATTTTAGATATGTAATCCTCCATGTTAAAAGTGCAAGCGAGAGGAAAAAATAAACGATCACTGCTCACTCTTGCTGTTTGTTGTCACTTCTTCTGCAGCCGAGTAGTCGCAAGAAGGATCACTAGCGCCCTCTACCACCAGGAGGCGGGAGTTATTTAATGACTCATATACATATTTGACACACGCAGCTACGGTATATTAACAAAACATAGCTGCTTACTGTTCTTTTTAGCATATTCAATAGATTGGACTTTAAATCCTACTGAATAGCTCTTAACCTTCTTCCTTTTATGTGATTTCAAATTATTGAAATCAGCCTCCTCCATTTTGAAAATTATGACAAGGGAAGTGTCACTCTTGACGTGACGAGTTTAACCCGGCGGAAATTCTAGACATGCACTAATAAAATAATATTTTGCGAAACCAGTTTGACCCGGCGTTAATGCTAAGCATGCGCTAATTATTTTGCTAATTGAGTTTGACCCAGCAGTAATTCTAGGCAGGCGCAAACTATATACCCAGCGGCAATTCAAGGAAGTCAGGTGTATATATATATATATATATATATATATATACACAATTAATATATAAGGGTGTTACGGTATTACCGCGACACTAATGAATCATATTCCTTTCTGTACCACCTGTAAAACGCCGTTGCATTGCCGGTTTTACGAGCAGAGGAGCATGTTTGGCAGCGCACAATCACAGAGTACTTACAAGCGGACACAGAGTGTAGTGAAAAGGGAGAACGGACGAATTTTGGCTTAAAAGGTAAAGATAAAGATGAAGTAATAACACTGAAACGCCTTCAGGAAGACGCGCTTTAAAAAATGGCTAGCTAGCTAGCGGCTAACATCCATCCGGCGTCGGCAGTGTTTTAGCTACTTCTAAATAACTAATCCTCGTCTCCATGGCGACAAATAAAGTAAGTTTCTTACAAGTATCGAAATAGCTAAACATGCTCAACTACACACCGTAGCTCACCGGCGTCACAATGTAAACAAACGCCATGGGTGGATATACACCTAACATCTACTGTAATGATACCAAGTACAGTAATGCATTTTGGGATTTCTTCTTACCCAGTCGTGTGCTAGCTCTCATACATTTGCATGCTTACATTAGCATGCTAATTTTTTGGACACATTTTTCTCCAATTCCACAGCCATACACCCTGGCAATCTTGTTGGTCCTTGGCGACGGTTGCGTTTGTTTCCAGCCTTTGCTAGCGATTTTAAGTTTGCGCTACTATTTACGTTTGTGGCACGACTTCACGTACAGTTAAAAGTTAAAGTTAACGTACCCATGATTGCCACACACACAATAGGTGTGGCGAAATTATTCTCTGCATTTGACCCATCACCCTTGATCACCACCTGGGAGGTGAGGGGAGCAGTGAGCAGCAGCGGTGGCCACGCCCGGGAATCATTTTTGGTGATACTACCCCCAATTCCAACCCTTAATGCTGAGTGCCAAGCAGGGAGGTAATGGGTCCCATTTTTTATAGTCTTTGGTATGACTCGGCCGGGGTTTGAACTCACGACCTACCGATCTCAGAGCGGACACTCTAACATTTTTGGGGACACGCCCACCGCAAAGCTGCGACCTGGTCGTGAACAGAAACATTCTGTCACGGCTCGGGCGCAGAACAAACCTGAGTTCCGGGCCAGAACATAGCTACCTGTTCCCGTACAGTAAGCCGACAAGTCTAGCTCTATGCTTACACGCTCTCTCTCTCTGTGTTTTCTCCTCCTCCGTGTTCATTTGTCTCGTGTTCCTATATCTTTCCAGCCGTTCCTCCGTTCCCTGGTTACGAGCTGTGTGTCTCGTCTCCCCGTGTTCCCTGGCTGCCCTCTTTGGATCTCGACAATCCGCCTGTACACGGACTTTGACGCCTCGCCCTTGCCCCTGACCTCCTGCCCTGTCCCTGGATCTCCAAGCTTACCTTGCCCTTTCGGGACTTCTGCCTCTTCCACAACACGCACCATCAACACCGCCCGGTAACACTCAACTTCGTCACACCACACGTATTTGGATTACTTACACACATCATTCTATTATATTACTAAATAGAGCTAAAACGACATCCCTGCATCTGTGCCGTCTCCTCCTTCCCCGCTGTACCGTTATTTTGGTTATTTTATTATTTGAGTTTTTAGGTATGTTTATTTTCCTCTTTTTTTTTTTGTAAAGGTTTTAGAGTGTTTAATATGGAAGATAAAAAACAGGTTTACCTTGTAAAAAGAAAATATGTTAATGTGTCTTTTATTCTGCGATGAGGTGGCGACTTGTCCAGGGTGTACGCCGCCTTCCGCCCGATTGTAGCTGAGATAGGCACCAGCGCCCCCCGCGACCCTAAAGGGAATAAGCGGTAGGAAATGGATGGATGGGTGTCTTTTATTAAGTTAGCATTAAGGCGGCTAGCGCGTTAGCTGCCTCGCTGGTACATGAGCCGTAAGTAAGGGAATCAAACATGGACGGCAATTGTAATTGTTACGAAAAACGCCATCGCTCCCACCGAAGTTAAGATTATTTTTTGCCGGAAGGAATCCGTCAGAATAATTGCATAGAAGTTATCACACAACTTCTGTGTTACATTGAGTTCAGGTGCGCTACGAGAAGAAAAAAACTGTCTTTCCTCTTATCAAGCAAAAGGCTTGTAAAACTCCACTGTGTGCGATGGGATGCGAACTGGAGGTGTCGGTCTCCCTGATCTATTGGACAGCCAGAGGAAGACCCTGTCACGACCCGAGATCTACAAAGCGGAGGGGAAGGAGGATCTCACACCGCCCCAGGCACCTTTTCTTTGAACTGTTTATGACCGAGTGCAAAAGCTGTTTATGACCACCTCCCCTTAAAACAGCTGCGTAATGTAATGTAATGCTATGTAACCAGAAAAGGCCCAAATAAAATTGGAGGTGTGCTGACGCTCTCCTCCTGAGCTAAATTGAATCCTGTCTGTTTGATTCCTTTGCTTCTTGTCTTGTCTAATAGATGTCATCGGTGTTTGAACCCTGACAGAATCGCTAACCTGCTTTCTTCTTCCATGTCCGTCTCTGTTCCAAGAAGCTGTCCACGAGTCACCGTCTCCAAAACGCAGCGCTGAAAGAAGGAAAAGTCAGGACACGCTCGTTAATTACCGCAATCGGGACACGTAAAGGTAGAATTTCTCAACGCTTCAAGAATCCCCCTGCTGGTCAAATGTATAATTACAGACAGATGCATCTTAACCACATAATGTGTGATGCATTTAAATGCTCTATAGCACTCTTAGGGTGGCCTATCTGTTCTTAACAGTGACAAGTTCCCTTAATTGTTTTGTCTAATTTTAAATTAATACCATAGACAGATAGACAGATAGATAGATAGATAGATAGATAGATAGATAGATAGATAGATAGATAGATAGATAGATAGATAGATAGATAGATAGATAGATAGATAGATAGATAGATAGATAGATAGATAGATGGATAGATGGATAGATGGATAGACAGACATATAGCAAAATGAGCAATATATAGACATAAAAATACAGTGTGCGTGCAGACACACACACACACACAGACACACACACTCGTGTTGCTACTGCAAGATGCCGCAGATCGTGCCCTGGGGAGGGAGCGCATATTTCACGACCATGTTTTGCCCGACGTGATGAATATTTATTTGGCCGCTTTGGGGCTACCTCAGCAGTCCCCCCTTTCTTAAACTTACCTTTTGACATGATGTATTTTTTCCCCGCGGGATAATACAAATTTCTCTACCGTAATCCGTTTGTGTTTTCAACGTGTGTCTGATGTTCGGCTTTGTGTTTTCAACGT
>NC_084636.1:8687601-8702601 GCF_033978795.1 Nerophis ophidion | reverse complement strand
GCAAATTAATTAAAAGAAGAGTGCCCTGAAGGCCCGCTCACTCTTGGTGAAAGGCGGAACACAAGACATCAGTCCTCCGTGTGTGTGTGTGCGTATGTGTGTGTGTGTGTGTGTGTGTGTGTGTGTGTGTGTGTGTGTGTAATCAAAAACACAATGATTCCTGTCTTTATGCCATCACAGTAAATCTGGGAGGCAGAAAAGGCACATTTGTCATTTAGCTGTGCCTTTGCTTTTTCATTATAAAAAGTAGCTGCCACCGCCTTTTATTAATCTATGTCGTGTGTGTGTGTGTGTGCGTGTTTGTGTGTGTGTGTGTGTGTGTGTGTGTGTGTGTGTGTGTGTGGTATAATTTAGTCAAGTCTGTAGGGCAGACTGAATGTGAGGAAAAATGAAGAACAAGGAGGAGAAGCTGGAAAGGAAAAGAGGGTGGATGTGTCTTTTAGGGCAGTGGTCCCCAACCACCGGGCCGTGGACCGATTGGTACCGGGCCGCAGAATAATTTTTTATTTAAAAAAAAAATAAATAAATAAATAAATAAAATGTTTTAATTAAATCAACATAAAAAACACAATATACACTTACAAATAGCGCACCAACCACAAAAAAACTCCCTTTTGCATGACAAAGAAGAAGAAAAAGAAAAATAAAGGTCACCCCCCCGGGCCGCGGGACAAATTATTAAGCGTTGACCGGTCCGCTGATACAAAAACGTTGGGGACCACTGTTTTAGGGTTTTATAAATGCAAAACAAAAAAATGTTTAAATGCATCACACAGTTTTAACATTAATGAGACATTTCACGAAGTATACACCTGCACGATCTAACGAGATCTCAATCCAAAACGTCGCCTTTACAAAGATAATAAAGCGATATGCATTCACGTCATTGACGTGGTGGGAAGAAACCGGAAGTGGCGAAGCGAGGTTTGGTTGCCTGAACAAAAGCGGGAAGTGAACGCTAACAGCCAATCAGGTAACAGTATCGACTATCAGGTTTGGTTGCGCCATCTTGTTGTCTCGCGGGTTGATTCCTTGCACGCAGTGAGAAAAGAAAGTAAAACTGAAAAACTCAACCCCATGGGATGACAATGAGAAACCTTGGAGAGGACCACAGATGTGGGGATGATGGGATCGCAAATGACGTTAACTTAACTATTGTCCAATTATGCAAAAATATATTGTCAAACATTCAAACCATTTTTTTAAATGGAAATAAATACTAATAATGATTTCAAATTGCGCAATGTAAAATTACCGTATTTCCTAGTATGCGCCTGCCTTGAATTACTGCCGGGTCAAACTCGCTTCGCAAAATAATTAGCACATGCTTAGTATTACCACCGGGTCAAACTTGTCAAACTTGTCACGTCACGAGTGACACTTCCCCTGTCATCGTTTTCAAAATGGAGGAGGCTGATTTCAATACCGGTAATTTGAAATCGCATAAAGGAAAGAAGATTAAGAGCTATTCAGTAGGATTTAAGGTCCAAGCTATTGAATATGCTAAAAAGAACAGTAAACAGCTATGTTTTATTAATATGCCGTAGCTGCGTGTGTCAAATATGAGTCATTAAATGACTCCTGCTTCCTGGTGGTAGAGGGCGCTAGTGATCCTTCTTGCGACTACTCGGCTGCAGAAGAAGTGAAAACGAGTGACGTGATATGTGTTAGGAGCGGATATGACGCGGGGGGGTGCACGACGGACCTTTTAGGATGTAACACCACTACTCCTATGCTGGCTATGTAAACAACCAGGCTGAAATAAATCACGTTCCAGTCCTAAATACCCAGTGTATTATGTTTACAATAATACTTCATGGTAGCAGCGGTGGGATAAAGTGATCACCCACGGAGCAGAACGGGAGGGGGAATTGCTCGAGGTTAATTCTGTCGTCAGAGGTTTTAAATTAATTAGCGCCCCGGCGGCAATTCAAGGAAATACGGTAGCAATAGATTTCAGGGTAACATTTTGAAATGTACTTTGTTTTTTACAGCATTTTTCTCTAAATTAAAAAAAAAAAAAGTACTTTTTTTACCGTAATAAACTGTGGTGCCGTTTTGGCATTTTAAGTAATACACCGAAAAATATACACTTGTCGATTTGCGGTTAAAAAAATTTAAAAAAACGAAACAAACTGGGGGCTCAGGTGCCAAATTTTACTGTAAAATTTGCAATTTTTTTATGTACAGTAAAAAAAAAGAAGTAATTTTCACAGTAAAATTGTGGCAACTGAGCTGCATTTTTTAACCATAAAAACAGCAGTATTGTTTCTCCATTTACAGTAATATACACTACATTTTGAGGTGAAATTATTGCAACTTACCATTTTGTTTTTACATTTTAGTTTTCTAAAAATCTACTTTTAAATACATTTAAAAAATTGTGTAATAACAGTATTCACAGTTAAAATCGTCCCTCTGGGGCCAAACATAACTGCGATGTGCCCTCAGTGAAAATTACTTTGACACCTCTGATCCTTATATTAATCACGCTTTGTAGTTAAGTTCCATGCACCGCTTGCAATTGGTTAAATGCATGATGTGCACCCTGAACTCCATTGTAAAAATGTATGTTTCTACATTTATAAGGTTTTTTTTTTATTTTATTTGATGCTTAAATCTACCATGTTAACGTTGGTTATACTTGTAGATATGTTACAATGATTCTGGCTATTGTGTCAATTTGTTAATTGTTATTCATATTATAATTGTAATTTCTCAATGATTATAAATCAATGTGTTGTGGCAGTCGCGGATTTCACTAAAGGTGGTTTGAGGAAACGCTCGGTTGCTTTTCCAAATGTTTCCACCACTTCGACCCTCGCGTCGTTAACGAGCCGGACGCGACGTCAGGTGTATACAACCTATTGACCCCTGCCTTAGCCACGCCCACCACCACCACTATATTGACAATCTGGGGGAAAATTCTTCGGATGTCAAAGTCGACACAACCGTTGCTTAGCGCCTTGCTCGCCTTAAAACGCACCGCAGGCTGCCGTGATAATTTTTTTCAATTAGTCAACTGGTCAAACGTTTTTGTTTAGTTGTTTTTTATTAGCCAACTAGTCAGATTGTTTTTTGTTTTTTCCCAAATTATCGACGAGTCAAACTATTACTTTTTAAAATTGGTTGATTAGTCAACAATTTATTTTTTTTTTTTGATTGGTTGACTAGTCAAATGATTATTTTTTTTAAAGGTTGACTAGTCAAAACAAAAACAAAAATGTTCGATTGGTCGATTATTCAAGCGATTATTTTTTTGTCGATTAGTCAAACGATTATTAATTATTTTGGTCAATTAGTCAAACGATTGTTTGTTTTTTCAATTAGTTGACAAGTCAAGATATAGTTTTTTCAATTAGTTGACTAGTCAAACAGTATTTTTTTCCTGATTAGCCAAGTAGTCAAATTGTTTATTGTTTTTTCCCGAATTATCGAGTAGTCAAACAATTACTTTTGAAAATTGGTTTATTAGTCAAAACACTTTTTTTTTTTTTTCAATTTGTCGGCTATTCAAATGATTAATCTTTCAATCGATCGACTAGTCAAACGATCATTTTTTTAGATTAGTCGACTACTCAAAACGAATATTAATATTATTGTATACTAAAATGATTGTTTTTTTGATAGGTTGACTAGTCAAAACAAAAAAACAATGTTTGATTGGTCGATTAGTCAAACGATTATTTTTCTTTTGCTCGATTAGTCAAACAATTGTTTATTTATTTATTTAATTTTTTCCCCAATTAGTTGAAAAGTCAAAATGTAGTTTTTTCAAGTGGTCGACTAGTCAAATGATTATTAATTTTTTTCAATTAGTTGACTAGTCAAGACATATATTTTTTTAATTGGTCGATTAGTCAAACGATTATTTTTCTTTTGGTCGATTAGTCAAACAATTGTTTATTTATTTATTAAATTTTTTTCCCAATTAGTTGAAAAGTCAAAATGTATTTTTTTCAAGTGGTCGATTAGTCAAATGATTATTAATTTTTTTCAATTAGTTGACTAGTCAAGACATATATTTTTTTAATTGGTCGACTAGTCAAACTATTATTTTTCAATTTGTCCGTTATTCAAATGATTATTTTCTCAATTAATCGACTAGTCAAACTATTATTTTTCAATTTGTCGGTTATTCGAATCATTATTTTTTTAATTGATCGACTAGTCAAACGATGAATTTTTTCAATTAGTTGACGAGTCAAAGATTTTTATTTTACTATTAGTTGACTAGTCAAACGAAAAAAAATTTAATTTGTTAACCAGTCAAAGTTTTTTTTTTTCCAATTACTTGACTAGTCAAAATATTTATTTTTTTTCAATTGGTCGTCCTGGGTTCAAATCCAGGCTCGGGATCTTTCTGTGTGGAGTTTGCATGTTCTCCCCGTGAATGCGTGGGTTCCCTCCGGGTACTCCGGCTTCCTCCCACTTCCAAAGACATGCACCTGGGGATAGGTTGATTGGCAACACTAAATTGGCCTTAGTGTGTGAATGTGAGTGTGAATGTTGTTTGTCTATCTGTGTTGGCCCTGCGATGAGGTGGCGACTTGTCCCAGGGTGTACCCCGCCTTCCGCCCGATTGTAGCTGAGATAGGCGCCAGCGCCCCCCGCGACCCCGAAAGGGAATAAGCGGTAGAAAATGGATGGATGGGCAATTGGTCGACTAGCCAAACAATTTTATGATTTGTTGGTTATTCAAATTGATTATTTCTTTCAAACTGATCGACTAGTCAAACGATTATTTTTTTTTGATTAGTCGACTACTCAAAACAATTATTATTATACTATTAGTTGACTGGTCAAACGATATTTTTTTTTCAATGAGTTGACGAGTCAGAATATATATTTTGTCAATTGGTCTACTAGCCAAACGATTATTTTTCGATTTGTCGGCTATTCAAATGATTATTTTTTTCGAACGATCAACTAGTCAAGCGATTATTTTCTTTTATTAGTTGACTTGACGTGACGTCAGGTGAATACAACCTATTGACCCCTGCCGTAGCCACCCCCCCATCGCCACGACTATACTGACAATCTGGGGGGGATATTCTTCAGACGTAAAAGTCAGCACAAGCGTTACTTAAAACTCAGCGCTGGCCGCCGTGTTTGCGTCACAGCTCGTTTCAGCACATCAACGCCGCCACTGTAGCGCGGCTCGGCGGCCACATGTGCCAGCTTTTTCTTCGCGGCCCGGCAGAAATCTCCACGGCGCCGTAAAAGTTCTTTTTTACAGAACAGCTGCAACAATACTCCTTCTCACGGGGGCGGCCCAGCCATTGTGACTGCTGCTCAGAAAGCTGCGGACGGCCTTTTCTCGCTGACCTCGTGGACCTCAGGGGAAGTCGGGTTTGACGCAAGCAAAGGCGGCGAGTTGTATTATGCTGCTTTCCACCGCCGCCATAGCAACACACACACACACACACACACACACACACACACGACACAGAGTGGGAGCAATATGAGATTTTAGCGAGATTTTCAAACAATGCAAGCGGCCCACAGCCTGTTTCCATCACAGGGGAAATCCGGCCGCCCTGACAGCTCCTGATAGGAGTAAGATGAGAGAAAAAAAAAAGGAGGAGAGATAAGAGAAAGACAAAGTGTGTGTGCTGGAAGGGGGTTTAGGCGAAGGACAATACAGAGGAGGGGGAAAATCATCATCAGGATGGAAGGAGGGAGGTCAGGATTAAAAAGTGAGATGCATGATGGGAGGAAAGACTAGGGTCAGGATGTAGCTGAGCAGGAACGTACAAAGTCTGTGTTTTCCATCCTTTTTAGAGCATGATTGGATATCAACGGGTCAACTAGTCAAATAGTTGATTGTTTTTTTTTAAAATAACTTTCAACTTGAATAACTTTTATCAACTAGTCAAACAATTACTTTTTTAAATTAGTTGTTTTGTCAAAACATTTTTTTTTATTGTCAACTAGGCGATTGATTTTTATTTTTTTTGACAGGTTGTCTAGTCGAGACAAAAAAAATGTTTGACTGGTCGACTAATCAAACGATTATTTTTTACGATTAGTTGACTAGTAAAATGTCAAAACTTTTCCAACTCTTTGACTAGTCAAAACTGTTTTTTTCGATTGGTCGAACAGTCTAACGATTTTTTTTTTTTTTCTCGATTAGTTAACCGGTCAAGACATATTTTTTTCGATTAGTTAATTAGTCAAGATTTTTTTTTTTCATTAGTCGATTGGTCAAGATATTATTTTTTTAGATTGGTGACTAGTCAAACAATAATTTTTCAATTAGTCGGATATTCAAATGATTATTTTGTCGATTGATCAACTAGTCAAACGATTATTTTTTTCGATTAGTTGACTAGTCAAATGATTATTTTATTATTAATTTCGATTAGTTGACTAGTTAAACGATCATTTTTATTTACTGGTCGGCAAGTTAAACGATTGTTTTTTTTCGATTAGGTGCCTTATCAAACAATTATTTTATTTTTTTACTGGTCGACTAGTCAAATTATTATTTTTTTTGATTAGTTGACTAGTCTAACGATTATTATTTGATTTATTTTTTTCAATTAATTGACTGGTCAAAACATTCAATTGGTCGAATAGTCAGATGAGTATTCATTTTTCGATTATTTGACTAGTCAAGACATTTTTTTTTCCATTAGTTGACTAGTCAAGACAATTTTATTCGATTGGTCGACCAGTCAAACAATTATTTTTCAATTTGTCGGCTATTCAAATGATTATTTTTTTCCAAAAAAGACAAATGATCGATTATTTGACTAGTCAAACGATTATCCATCCATCCATCCATCTTCTTCCGCTTATCCGAGGTCGGGTCGCGGGGGCAGCAGCCTAAGCAGGGAAGCCCAGACTTCCCTCTCCACAGCCACTTCGTCTAGCTCTTCCCGGGGGATCCCGAGGCGTTCCCAGGCCAGCCGGGAGACATAGTCTTCCCAACGTGTCCTGGGTCTTCCCCGTGGCCTCCTACCGGTTGGACGTGCCCTAAACACCTCCCTCGGGAGGCGTTCGGGTGGCATCCTGACCAGATGCCCGAACCACCTCATCTGGCTCCTCTCGATGTGGAGGAGCAGCGGCTTTACTTTGAGTTCCTCCCGGATGGCAGAGCTTCTCACCCTATCTCTAAGGGAGAGCCCCGCCACACGGCGGAGGAAACTCATTTCGGCCGCTTGTACCCGTGATCTTATCCTTTCGGTCATGACCCAAAGCTCATGACCATAGGTGAGGATGGGAACGTAGATCGACCGGTAAATTGAGAGCTTTGCCTTCCGGCTCAGCTCCTTCTTCACCACAACGGATCGGTACAACGTCCGCATTACTGAAGACACCGCACCGATCCGCCTGTCGATCTCACGATCCACTCTTCCCCCACTCGTGAACAAGACTCCTAGGTACTTGAACTCCTCCACTTGGGGCAGGGTCTCCTCCCCAACCCGGATATGGCACTCCACCCTTTTCCGGGAGAGAACCATGGACTCGGATTTGGAGGTGCTGCTTCTCATTCCGGCCGCTTCACACTCGGCTGCGAACCGATCCAGTGAGAGCTGAAGATCCCGGCCAGATGAAGCCAACAGGACCACATCGTTTGCAAAAAGCAGAGACCTAATCCCGCGGCCACCAAACAGGAACCCCTCAATGCCTTGACTGCGCCTAGAAATTCTGTCCAGAAAAGTTATGAACAGAATCGGTGACAAAGGGCAGCCTTGGCGGAGTCCAACCCTCACTGGAAACGTGTCCGACTTACTGCCAGCAATGCGGACCAAGCTCTGACACTGATCGTACAGGGATCGGACTGCCACAATAAGACAGTCCGATACCCCATACTCTCTGAGCACTCCCCACAGGACTTCCCGAGGGACACGGTCAAATGCCTTCTCCAAGTCCACAAAGCACATGTAGACTGGTTGGGCAAACTCCCATGCACCCTCAAGAACCCTGCCAAGAGTATAGAGCTGGTCCACAGTTCCACGATCAGGACGAAAACCACACTGTTCCTCCTGAATCCGAGGTTCGACTATCCGGCGTAGCCTCCTCTCCAGTACACTTGAATAAACCTTACCGGGAAGGCTGAGGAGTGTGATCCCACGATAGTTGGAACACACCCTCCGGTCCCCCTTCTTAAAGAGAGGGACTACCAACCCGGTTTGCCAATCTAGAAGTACTGCCCCCGATGTCCATGCGATGCTGGAGAGTCTTGTCAACCAAGACAGCCCCACAGCATCCAGAGCCTTAAGGAACTCCGGGCGGACCTCCTCCACCCCTGGGGCCTTGCCACCGAGGAGCTTTTTAACTACCTCAGTAACCTCAGCCCCAGAAATAGGAGAGTCCACCACAGATTACCCAGGCACTGCTTCCTCATAGGAAGACGTGTTGGTGGGATTGAGGAGGTCTTCGAAGTATTCCTTCCATCTATCCATAACATCCGCAGTTGAGGTCAGCAGAACACCATCCGCACCATACACGGTGTTGACAGTGCACTGCTTCCCCTTCCTGAGGCGGCGGATGGTGGTCCAGAATCGCGTCGAAGCCATCCGGAAGTCATTTTCCATGGCTTCCCCAAACTCTTCCCATGTCCGAGTTTTTGCCTCTACGACCGCTGAAGCTGCACACCGCTTGGCCTGTCGGTACCTGTCCACTGCCTCTGGAGTCCTATGAGCCAAAAGAACCCGATAGGACTCCTTCTTCAGCTTGACGGCATCCCTGACCGCTGGTGTCCACCACCGGGTTCTAGGATTACCGCCACGACAAGCACCAACTACCTTGCGGCCACAGCTCCGATCAGCTGCCTCGACAATAGAGGTGCGGAACATGGTCCACTCGGACTCAATGTCCAGCACCTCCCTCGTGACATGTTCAAAGTTCCTCCGGAGGTGGGAATTGAAACTTTCTCTGACAGGAGACTCTGCCAGACGTTCCCAGCAAACCCTCACAATGCGTTTGGGCCTGCCAGGTCTGTCCGGCATCCTCCCCCACCATCGCGGCAAACTCACCACCAGGTGGTGATCGGTAGAAAGCTCCGCCCCTATCTTCACCCGAGTGTCCGAAACATGAGGCCGCAAATCCGATGACAGAACTACAAAGTCGATCATGGAACTGCGGCCTAGGGTGTCCTGGTGCCAAGTGCACATATGGACACCCTTATGTTTGAACATGGTGTTTGTTATGGACAAACTGTGACGAGCACAGAAGCCCAATAACAAAACACCACTCGGGTTCAGATCCGGGCGACCATTCTTCCCAATCACGCCTCTCCAGGTTTCACTGTCGTTACCAACATGAGCGTTGAAGTCCCCCAGCAGAACAAGGGAATCACCCGAGGGAGCACTCTCCAGTACTCCCTCGAGTGTACCCAAAAAGGGTGGGTACTCTGAACTGCTGTTTGGTGCGTAAGCGCAAACAACAGTCAGGACCCGTCCCCACACCCGAAGGCGGAGGGAGGCTACCCTTTCGTCCACTAGGTTGAACTCCAACGTGCAGGCTTTGAGCCGGGGGGAAACGAGAATTTCCACTCCAGCCCGTCGCCTCTCACTGCCGGCCACGCCAGAGTGAAAGAGAGTCCAGCCCCTTTCAAGAGAAGTGGTTCCAGAGCCCTTGCTGTGCGTCGAAGTGAGTCCGACTACATCCAGCCGGAATTTCTCTACTTCGCGCACTAGCCCAGGCTCCTTTCCCCCCAGTGAGGTGACGTTCCACGTCCCAAGAGCGAGCTTATGTAGCCGAGGATCGGACCGCCAAGTGTCCTGCCTTCGGCTGCCGCCCAGCTCACAATGCACCCGACCTCTATGGCCCCTGCTATGGGTGGTGAGCCCATTGGAGGGGGGACCAACGTTGCTTCTTCAGGCTGTGCCCAGCCGGGCCCCATGGGTACAGGCCCGGCCACCAGGCGCTCGCCATTGTGCCCCAACTCCGTAGTCAAACGATTATTATTTTTGTATTACTTGACTCATCAAACAATTATTTTTTCAGTTAGTTGATTAGTTAAGCCTTTTTTTTACATTAGTTGACTAGTAAAATGATTATTATTTTACTATTAATTGACCATCCAAACAATTATTTCTTCAATTAGTTGACTAGTCAATAAATATTTTGTTCGAATAGTTGAATAGTCAAGACAGCTTTTTTTTTTTGATTGGTCGACTAGTCAAACAATTATTTTTCAATTTTTTTGGCTATTCAAATTATTATTTTTTTCCATTGATCAACTAGTCAAGCGTTGTTGTTTTTTTCGTATAGTTGACTAGTTAAACGATTATTATTTTAATATTAGTTGACTGGTCAAAAGATAATTTTTTTCGTATACTTGACTAGTCAAACGATTATTATTTCATTATTAGTTGACTAGTCAAACATTTATTTTTTTCTATTAGTTGACTGGTCAAACGATTATTTATTTTTCAATTAGTTGACTCGTCAAAATGTATTTGTTTTCAATTGATCAAACAATTATTTTTCTGAAAGAGGGTTTAAGCGAAGGACAATACAGAGGAGGGGGAAAATCATCATCAGGATGGAAGGAGGGAGGTCAGGATTAAAAAGTGAGATGCATGATGGGAGGAAAGACTAGGGTCAGGATGTAGCTGAGCAGGAACGTACAAAGTCTATGTTTTCCATCCTTTTTAGAGCATGATTGGATATCAACGGGTCAACTAGTTGTTTGCTTTTTTTTTTGTTTTTAATAACTTTCAACTTGAATAACTTTTTTCAACTAGTCAAACAATCACTTTTAAAATTAATTAATTTGTCAAAACATTTTTTTGGGGTGGTCGACTAGTCAAATGATTGTCTTTTTTGACAGATTGACTAGTCAAAACAAAAAAAAATGTTCGACTTGTCGACAAGTCAAACGATTATGTTTTCAATTAGTTGACTAGTGAAACGTAATTTTTTTTTCAAAATAGTTGACTAGTCAAAACAGTTTTTTTCGATTGGTCGAACAGTCTACGATTATTTATTTTTTCGATTAGTTAACCAGTCAAGACATATTTTTTTGATTAGTTGACCAGTCAAGACATTTTTTTTTCCGATTAGTTGACTAGTCAAGACATTTTTTTGGATTGATCGACTAGTCAAACAATAATTTTTCAATTAGTCGGATATTCAAATGATTATTTTGTCAATTGATCCACTAGTCAAACGATTATTTATTTTTTCCGATTAGTTGACGAGTCAAAACATTTTGTTTTGGTTGTCGACTAGTCAAATGATTGTCTTTTTTTGATAGATTTACTAGTCAAAACAAAAAAAAAATGTTCGACCTGTCGACAAGTCAAACGATTATGTTTTCAATTAGTTGACTAGTAAAACGTAATTTTTTTTTTCAAAATAGTTGACTAGTCAAAACAGTTTTTTTCGATTGGTCGAACAGTCTACGATTATTTATTTTTTCGATTAGTTAACCAGTCAAGACATATTATTTTGATTAGTTGACCAGTCAAGACATTTTTTTTTCCGATTAGTTGACTAGTCAAGACATTTTTTTGGATTGATCGACTAGTCAAACAATAATTTTTCAATTAGTCGGATATTCAAATGATTATTTTGTCGATTGATCCACAAGTCAAACAATTATTTATTTTTTCCGATTAGTTGACGAGTCAAAACATTTTTTTTTCCGATTAGTCGACTTGTCAAATAAAATTTTATTTTTATTTTTTTGATTATTTGACTACTCAAGACATATTTTTTTCCAATTAGTTGAGATAGGCGCCAGCGCCCCCCACAACCCCAAAAGGGAATAAGCGGTAGGAAATGGATGGATGGATAATTGACTAGTCAAAACATTTTTTTTTTCAATTGGTTGACTAGTCAAAACTTTTTTTTTTCAATTGGTTGACTAGTCAAACGATTATTATTTTTTGATTAGTTGACTAGTCAAACAATTATTTTTTTCCAATTAGTTGACTAGTCAACACATATTTGTTTTCAATTAGTCGACTTGTCAAACATTTTATTTTATTTTTTTTGATTAGTTGACTAGTCAGTACATATTTTTTTCAATTTTTCGGCTATTCAAATTATTATTTTTTTCAATTGCTCAACTAGTCAAACGATTATTTTTTTTCTCGATGAGTTGTCAAACGATTATTATTTAACTATTCATTGACTAGTCAAACGATTTTTTTTCAATAAGAATAAGCGGTAGAAAATGGATGGATGGATGGGTTTAAGCGAAGGACAATACAAAGGAAGGGGAAATCATCATCAGGATGGAAAAAGGGAGGTCAGGATTAAAAAGTGAGATGCATGATGGGAGGAAAGACTAGGGTCAGGATGTAGCTGAGCAGGAACCGAGATCCCACTGCGGTGAGTTTTTCCTTGCCTTTATGAGGGCTCTGTACCGAGGATGTCGTTGTGGTTTGTGCAGCCCTTTGAGACACTTGTTATTTAGGGCTACATAAATAAACATTGATTGTTTGAAAGTCTATGTTTTCCATCCTTTGTAGAGCATGATTGGATATCAACGGGTCAACTCGTCAAATAGTTTTTTGCTTTTTTTTTTTTAAATAATAGACAATTCAAACAATTTTTTTTATATTAGTTGATTAGTCAAAATATTTTTGGGGGGTTGTCGACAAGTCAAATGATTGTTTTGTTTGATAGGTTGACTAGTCAAGTAAATAAAAATGTTCGACTGGTCGACTAGTCTAACGATTATTTTTATTTATTTTTATTAGTTGACTAGTCAAACGATTGTTTTTTTTACTGGTCGGCTAGTCAAACGATTATTTTTTTAGACTAGTTGACTAGTCAAACAATTATTATTTCTTTACCGGTCGACTAGTCAAGCGATTTTTTTTTTTGATAAGTTGACTAGTCAAACAATTATTATTTCTTTACTGGTCGACAAGTCAAGCCATTATTTTTTTCTATTAGTTGACTAGTCAAACGATTATTTTTTACTGGTCGACTAGTCAAACAATAATTTTTTTTGATTATTTGACTAGTCAAACGATTATTTTTAATTTTGAATTTTTTTCCATTATTTGACTGGTAAAAAAAAATAGGTTGATTCGACTGGTCGAATAGTCAAACAATTATTTATTTTTTTCTATTAGTTGACTAGTCAAACGATTATTTTTTACTGGTCGACTAGTCAAACAATAATTTCTTTTGATTATTTGACTAGTCAAACGATTATTTTTAATTTTTAATTTTTTTCCATTAATTGACTGGTAAAAAAAAATAGGTTGATTCGACTGGTCGAATAGTCAAACAATTATTTATTTTTTTCTATTAGTTGACTAGTCAAGACATATTTTTTGCCATTAGTTGACTAGTCGAGACATCATTTTCTTCGATTGGTCGACTAGTCAAACAATTATTTTTCAATTTGTTGGCTATTCAAATGATAATTTAAAAAAAACAAAAAACAAATTCTCGATTATGTGACTAGTCAAACAATTATTATTTTACTATTAGTTGACTAGTCAAACAATTTATTTTTCAGTTAGTTGACTAGTTAAGACATTTTTTTTCATTTAGTTGACTAGTGAAATAATTATTATTTTACTGTTAATTGACCAGTCAAACGATTATTTCTTCAATTACCGAGGCACCATGCACATCGAGAAGCACACCTGCCGCATGAAGCGACTGCTGTGAGGACAGGCAGGGACATGAATACAATTATTTCCTCTTTGAGGTGAAATAGTCTTTATTATTTATTTATTGGCTTTTTGTGCGACTCTTTCGCCCTTGTGGAATACTTGGTATTAATGAATTAATAAATCATTAATTAAATTAACATGAAACAATATAAAGATAGACAATTCTTAGTGAAATGATAACCCTTATTATTATTAAACCCGAAAGTCGAGCATATAGTACAACGCGTTGCTTGGCAAAAACAATGCTCAAAGTGCACCCACTCATCAGAAGACAAAGTGCATGTTCCACTGTTGCTTTATCGCAAAGACACGTCCATCATGTTGCATGTCTGTCAATGGACACACTACAGCAGGACAAGAACACTAGTTCCTGTGTAATATGAATACTGTAAAGCAGGGGTGGCCATAACTCTTTGACTTTGGGGCCACATTGGGATAAAACAGTTTGGCCAGGGGCCAAAGGTAGGCTGCATTTAAAGTATCAATAAGGATACACACATATATGTTTGTGTATGCATAGCGGCATAGCTCGGTTGGTAGAGTGGCCATGCCAGCAACTTGACGGTTGCAGGTTCGATTCCCGCTTGTGCCAGCCTAGTTACTGCCGTTGTGTCATTGGGCAAGACACTTTACCCACCTGCTCCCAGTGCCACCCACATTGGTTTAAATGTAACTTAGATATTGGGTGTCACTATGTAAAGCGCTTTAAGTCACTTGAGAAAAGCGCTACATAAATATAATTCCCTTCACTCCAATTAATTGACTAGTCAATACATCTTTTTTTCCGATTAGTTGACTAGTCAATACATCTTTTTTTTTTCGATTAATTGACTAGTCAAGACATATTTTTTTCGAATAGTTGATTAGTCAAGATATCTTTTTTTTTATCGGTCGACTAGTCAAACAATTCTTTTTCAATTTTTCTGCTATTCAAATTATTTATTTTTTCGATTGATCAACTAGTCAAACGAATATTTTTTTTCCCGTATAGTTGACTAGTCAAACGATTAATATTCTATTATTAGTTGACTGGTCAAACGATTATTTTTTTGTATAGTTGACTAGTCAAACGATTATTATTTTATTATTAGTTGACTAGTCAAATGTCAAATGATTATTGTTTTTCAATTAGTTGAGTCGTCAAAATTTACTTTTTTTCAATTGGTCAAACGATTATTTTTCTGGAAGAGGGTTTAAGCGAAGGACAATACAGAGGAGGGGGAAATCATCTTTGGGATGGAAAGAAGGAGGTCAGGATTAAAAAGTGAGATGCATGATAGGAGAAAAGAGTCAGTATGTAGCTGAGCAGGAATGTACAAAGTCTTTGTTTTCCATCCTTTTTAGAGCATGATTGGATATCACAGCAAGAAACCTGCAGGTTTTAAACAATATCCAATGC
>NC_084636.1:8670101-8682601 GCF_033978795.1 Nerophis ophidion | reverse complement strand
ACATATTGAGCAAAAAGATCTCAT
Source organism: Nerophis ophidion (assembly GCF_033978795.1). NCBI lineage: Eukaryota > Metazoa > Chordata > Actinopteri > Syngnathiformes > Syngnathidae > Nerophis > Nerophis ophidion. Next base: position 8,682,577 of record NC_084636.1, on the reverse strand, counting down.
ATTATTTTTTTCTACCAAGAAAAATGCATTTGTTATTAGTGAGAATATACTTATTTTAATGTATTTTTGGGTTCATTGAGGTTAGCTAATTTTAATTGTTTTGGAAAGTTTTGACAAGCCGAATTTTCTTGTTATTTTGGCAGGAAAAACATTTTTTTGTTCTAATAAAATTCCCCTAATTTTAGTTTGTTTTTTGTTTTTTCTTGTTTTTGAACACTGACTTTTTGCATTGCAACCCAATATAAATATATACATATATATATATATATATATATACATATATACATATACATGTGTGTGTGTGTGTGTGTGTGTGTGTATAATGCAATCGAATGTGCTCAACATGTTGTATTAATTGCTATCTTTTGTGTTTTACTTTTGTAGCTGTGTGTAGAAATGGGGCCGCTGAAGTGTCAGCTGGTGGCATCAGGCTTGTGCTCTTTTAATGTCTAATATCCTGTGTGTTCTTTAATGTTTCCCTCTTGTTTTCGTGTCTTTTTTTTCTCAACATTTTGTACCTGCACTGCAGCCACATAATTTCCCAAGAGTGGGACCAAAAAAAAAAAAAAAAAAGTATATTCTATCCTACTTCCTTGTTCCTGGTCAGTGACATAAGACCAGACGGATATGAGATTCTAAAAAAACAAACAAAAAAAAAACAGAGAATTCCTCAAAAACTCAAAAGAGAAAACATAACAGGGTTTCTTATTTCTGTGTTTGTTTGTTGGGTGGCTGGTTAGCATGGGACTTTATGGTTTATGGAGAAAGACAAGAGACCTGGACAAATGTTCGATTCTGAGCTTACTTTACCTAACAAAAGTGACGCTGTGTTTTGAGCGTGTGCTTATGCAGACTTCCATCAGTCCATTTTCTACCGCTTGTCCTTTTACTTTGTATGGGGGACATACATACACACACACATATACATATACATATATATATATATATATATATATATATATATATATATATATATATATATATATATACACACACAGTGGGGCAAAAAAGTATTTAGTCAGCCACCGATTAAAGAATGTATTTGTAAATTATGGTGGAAAATAAGTATTTGGTCAACCATTCAAAGCTCTCACTGATGGAAGAAGGTTTTGGCTCTAAATCTCACGATACATGGCCCCATTCATTCTTTTCTTAACACGGATCAATCGTCCTGTCCCCTTAGCAGAAAAACAGCCCCAAAACATGATGTTTCCACCCCCATGCTTCACAGTAGGTATGGTGTTCTTGGGATGCAGCTCAGTATTCTTCTTCCTCCAAACGCGACGAGTTGGGTTTATACCAAAATGGATACATGGATGATACAGCAGAGGATTGGGAGAATGTCATGTGGTCAGATGAAACCAAAATATAACTTTTCGGTATAAACTCAACTCGTCGTGTTTGGAGGAAGAAGAATACTGAGTTGCATCCCAAGAACACCAAACCTACTGTGAAGCATGGGGGTGGAAACATCATGCTTTGGGGCTGTTTTTCTGGATGATTGATCTGTGTTAAGGAAAGAATGAATGGGGCAATGTATGGTGAGATTTTGAGCCAAAACCTCCTTCCATCAGTGAGAGCTTTGAATGGTTGACCAAATACTTATTTTCCACCATAATTTACAAATAAATTCTTTAAAATTCCTACAATGTGACTTCCTGGATTTTATTCACATTCTGTCTCTCACAGTTGAAGTGTACTTATGATAAAAATTACAGACCTCTGTCATTATTTTAAGTGGGAGAACTTGCACAATCGGTGGCTGACTAAATACTATTTTGCCCCACTGTATATATATATGTATATATATATATATATATATATATATATATAAATACACATATGGATAAAAATATCTGCTACAATCCGTGACGTCACGCGTCATCATACCGCGACGTTTTCAACAAGATACTTTGCGCGAAATTTAAAATTGCAATTTAGTAAACTAACCCGGCCGTTTTGGCATGTGTTGCAATGTTAATATTTCATCGTCGATATATAAACTATCAGACTGCGTGGTCGGTAGTAGTGGGTTTCAGTAGGCCTTTAAAGTGGCGTTATTATTGAATCAGTGAATCCATTGTAAAAAAAATAAAAAATAAAAATATTAGTGATATAAAGACAAAATGGTGACATTTGCTTTGAAAAGACACATTCCTGAACTTGTACAACGTGTTTGTAGATGTTAACAACCATAAATGGAGGACTAACCCACCGTAAAAAAGCCTCTGCCTTCGACGTTCTGACAGCCAAGCGGGTAACTTGAGATTCAAAAACAACACGTCACCCCACCACGCACTGCGCATGCTCCAACTTCACGGGCATTACCTCATCCCACAATCCACCGCGAGACTTTTAGAATCTTCTGGGCGGTGGTTGTGGGCGTGGGGAAAGAGGGGTGGGGTTAGTCGTCATGGCAACGCCGCTAATCAGAGGCGCGGCCCAACCTCGGGGACACGCCCCCCAGCCAATGGGAGAGCCCTGACGTGACATCATGGCTATTTTCGGAGAGGCAGCGGCAGCAGATAAGGTTAGCCTCCACGCTGCTACAAACTCAGAGTGTATACATGTCCACGCAGGGGGAACCTCCGCAAGACAGCTGGTGGACGCTCTTTCTATTTTTTCTGAGAAAAAAAAAAGTGTGGATATTTTTTTCACTGTGAGACATAGTCGCAGATTCGCGTGTCGAAAGTGCGGGACAACTTGGAAGAAGTGAAAAGGGACTTTTTATTCTGTTTGTTTTCGGTTTCACTTCTATGTATACCAAAATGGAAACTACTTTCTACGATGACTCGCTCAACGCGTTCTCCCAGCACGAAAGCGTCGGCTTCGGATACAGCGGCCCCAAGGCGCTCAAACGCAACATGACCCTCAACCTGGCCGACCCCAGCGGCGCCCTCAAGCCGCACCTCCGGGCGAAGGCCGGCGAGCTGCTCACCTCGCCGGATGTGGGCTTGCTGAAGCTGGCCTCCCCGGAGCTGGAGCGACTCATCATCCAGTCCAGCAACGGCCTCATCACCACCACGCCGACGCCGACGCAGTTCCTGTGCCCGAAGAACGTCACCGACGAGCAGGAGGGCTTCGCCGAGGGCTTCGTGCGCGCCCTGGCGGAGCTCCACCACCAGCACATGCCGGGGGCGAGCGTCGCGTCGGCGCCGGCGAGCGTCAACACCGGAGCGGCTATTTACAACCGCGCGGACTCGCCGGTCTACGAGGACCTGAACACGTTCACCCCGGCCGTCAGCAGCGTGTCGGCGCCCGGCTACACCACCTCCGCCCCGAGCGCGTCCTTCCCCATTTACGCGCAGCCCTCCGCCCATCTCCCGCGGCTCGCCGCGCTCAAAGAGGAGCCGCAGACGGTGCCGGAGATGCCGGGCGAGACGCCGCCTCTCTCCCCCATCGACATGGAGAACCAGGAGCGCATCAAGGCGGAGCGCAAGCGCATGAGGAACCGCATCGCCGCCTCCAAGTGCCGCAAGAGGAAGCTGGAGCGCATCTCCCGGCTGGAGGACAAAGTCAAGAACCTCAAGTCCCAAAACTCGGAGCTGGCGTCCACCGCCAACATGCTGCGGGAGCAGGTGGCGCAGCTCAAGCAGAAGGTGATGAACCACGTCAACAGCGGCTGTCAGCTCATGTTGACGCAGCAGCTTCAGACCTTTTGAGTCCTTCAAAAAAAAAGAAAGAAGTTGAACCAAAACGGACGCTTCCTGCCTGCTGGATCCGGGGTTGAAGCGGCAGGAAGACCAAGAGGGCTGTGCAGAGAAAAAAAGCACCCTAGTGTCATGCACTTGTCCCCGCATGGGGGGTCTCTGCTCCGGGCCGGGACGGTGACTATGAACCCAAAACCGGAGCATGAACTTAATTCCTTCACGACCGGGACTCTCGACTGACTTTTTCTTGATTTCACCTCCCGGCTCTGCATGGACTTGGTCTCGAGTCAGTCAGCGCCAGTGGAGAAAGGCATCCGGTATTACAGGTGACCTTTGAACCTGTCAAATTTCTCGCTGCCGCCATATTGGCCCTCACCAACAAAGCGCATATGAAAACTTCTTGAGTTCCAGTATGAGACTATTTTTCTTTATTGTAAAGAAGTTTTCTGAAAATTTCAAGATTTGTCATTTTTGATGGGGTTTCACTCATTGTTTATGTATATAAGATCAACTCAGAGTACTTATGTTTACCATCTGTACATTCTTTCTTTTTTTCATGTCTCAACTCTAGAAAGTCGTCAATATTTAAGGAAATAAACTTGTGTAAAAAAAAGCAACAGTGTGTGTTCTTGACGTCTGTGTGAGGAAAAAGTGGGTGTGACGTGTAAGCAAACAATACAACATGTTGCAACATGTTGCAAGAGCGGAGAGTTCTCACTATTTACCCGCCGGTTAAATTCCATCACTGCTTGTATCGATCCACAACAACTCGTGGAGGACGACTATAAGAAGTTGTAGTCGGGGTTCGGATGTATTTGGTCAAAGGAAAGCAGCTGTCAGTTTAGTGTGTCAACATTGTTTCATTTAACACACTTTGAAATAAAGAAAAGTAGTTAAAACGGTATTGAACATTTTCAGGTGACATTTCCTCTCTATAAAGTTATAAAACAGGGAAAAGAGAGAAAAAAGAAATGTGAAACTGCATTATTGACAGGCGACAAGTTAAATAAACCACTTTTAGGTGGAAATATGTGACAACTAGTTTGTCAATAAAGTTGAATGTTTTAAAAAGTATAATAAACATTAGATGTTGAATAAACCACTGTAAGGTTCATTAGGAACAAATGTATTTGTCAATAAAGTTGTAAAAATAATAAGTGAGACTGTATTATTAACACACTATACTTTAAAGACAATTGGGTGGAAATATGTGACTATTAGTTTGTCAAAGTTAAAAGAACCTTTCAATAAGTATTATAAACACACTCGACGTTGAATAAACCACTTTAAGGTTCATTAGGAGCAATTGTATTGTCATTAATTTGTCAATAAACTTGTAGCACACTGAATGTAGAAAATAATAAGTGAGAGTGTATTATCAATACACTTGAATAAAAATACTTTTGGGTAAATTGGGTGGAAATATGTGACTATTAGTTTGTCAATAAAGTTAAAAGAACATTTTATTAAGTATCACAAACACACTAGACATTGAACAAACCACTTTAAGGTTCATTGGAGCGAATGTATTGCAACAATTTGTCAATAAAGTTGTAGCACACTGCCAATATGGGAAAAAAAGAAGTGACAATTAACATGCCAGAAGTTGATTAACCCTCTTTTAGGTGACTTCAGGGTTAAATATGTGGCAATTGGTTTATCACAAACGTTATAGAACATTTTAAAATATATTATAGCCACAGTAGATGTTGAATAAACCACTTTAAGGTTCATTAGGAGCGAATGTTTTGCAACAATTTGTCAATAAAGTTGTAGTACAATGCCAGTATAGAAAAAAAGTGAGACTTTTATTAACACACTATGTTGAAAAAACACTTTTGAGTAGAATTGGGTGCAAATGGGTGGCAATTAGTTTGTCAATACAGTTAAAAGAACATTGTAATAATAATTATAAACACACTAAACGTTGAATAAACTGCTATAAGGTTCATTAGGAGCGAATGTATTGTAACAATTTGCCAATAAAGTTTTAGTACAATGCCAATATGGAAAAAAGTGAGACTTTTATTAACACACTATATTGAAAAAACACTTTTGAAGAAAATTGGGTGCAAATAGGTGGCAATTAATTTATCAATAAAGTTTTAGTACAATGCCAATATGGAAAAAAGTGAGACTTTTATTAACACACTATGTTGAAAAAACACTTTTGAAGAAAATTGGGTGCAAATAGGTGGCAATTAATTTATCAATAAAGTTATAGAACATTTTAATAAGTATTATAAACACACTAAACGTTGAATAAACCACTTTAAGGTTCATTAGTTGCGAATGTATTGCAACAATTTGTCAATAAAGTTGTAGCACAATGCCAATATAGAAAAAAAGTCAAACTTTTATTAACACTATGTTGAAAAAAACACTTTTGAGGAGAATTGGGTTCAAATAGGTAGCAATTAATTTCTCAACAAAGTTATAGAACATTTCAATATGTATTATAAACACACTAAATGTTGAATAAACCACTTTAAGGTTCATTAGGAGCGAATGTATTGCAACAATTTGTCAATAAAGTTGTAGCACAATGCCAATATGGAAATATGTAAGACTTTTATTAACACACTATGTTGAAAAAAACACTTTTGAGGAGAATTGGGTACAAATAGGTGGCAATTAATTACTCAATAGAGTCATAGAACATTTCAATATGTATTATAAACACACTAGACGTTGAATAAACCACTTTAAGGTTCATTAGGAGCGAATGTATTGCAACAATTTGTCAATAAAGTTGTAGCACAATGCCCATATGGAAAAAAGTCAGATATTTATTAACACACTATGTTGAAAAAAACACTTTTGAGGTGAATTGTGTACAAATAGGTGGCAATAAGTTTGTCAATAAAGTTATAGAACATTTTAATAAGTAGTATAAACACACTAAACGTTGAATAAACCACTTTAAGGTTAATTAGGAGCGAATGTATTGCAACAATTTGTCAATAAAGTTCTAGCACAATGCCAATATGAAAATATGTAAGTCTTTTATTAACACCTTGTTGAAAAAAACACTTTGGAGGAGAATTGGGTACAAATAGGTGGCAATTAATTACTCAATAGAGTTATAGAAAATTTCAATATGTATTATAAACACACTAAACGTTGAATAAACCACTTTAAGATTTATTTAGAGCGAATGTATTGCAACAATTTGTTAATAAAGTTGTAGCACACTGCCAATATGGAAAAAAGTCAGATATTTATTAACACACTATGTTGAAAAAAACACTTTTGAGGTGAATTGGGTACAAATAGGTGGCAATTAGTTTGTCAATAAAGTTAAAGAACATTTTAATAAGTATTATAAACACGCTAAACGTTGAATAAACCACTTTAAAGTTCATTAGGAGCGAATGTATTGCAACAATTTGTCAATAAAGTTGTAGCACACTGCCAATATGGAAAAAAGAGAGACTTTTATTAACACACTATGTTGAAAAAACACTTGAGGAGAATTGTGTGGAAATAGGTGGCAATTAGTTTGTCAATAAAGTTAAAAGGACATTTTAATACGTATTATAAACACACTAAACGTTGAATAAACCACTTTAAAGTTCATTGGAATATGGAAAAAAGTGAGAATTTTATTAACACTATGTTGAAAAACACTTATGAGGAGAGTTGGGTGGAAATAGGTGGCAATTAGTTTGTCAATAAAGTTATAGAACATTTTATAAAAATAAATGCGACACTTTATCACAAATATACTCAACGTTGATTAAGCCACTTTAAGGTGTGTAACGCCGCATTTTCTAATAATTCTGCATTAAGTAAAACATTGTGTAACAGCAACACATTTTGTAATAAACTTGGCCGCATTCTGTAATAACTTGTTACATATTGCAAAAGTTATTGCATGATGTAATAAACCACCGGAATCAAAGCTTTGTTTTGAAAAAACATCAGTACAACATGAAACATTTCACCCTAATTTTGAACTTTTGAAATGTATTATTGGTCAAAATCAACTGTAATATATGAGTTATAATGAATATTGTGTTTTTGCAAGTTAAGCATAAAGAATACATACTGTACACATTACAATATGGATGATGTTGTGCAGATACTACAAATGATGCAATACATGGACAGAAAATGTAATTGTATTACAACAATGCAAACATTTGTTATTTGTTTATTGAAAATGATACATTATGTTATCAACCCATTTCACCCTTTATATGTAAACATAATTCTATGTTTAATAATGAGGAAAGATTCCAATTCATATTGTATAAATTCTGACTGATGACTGTTTAGATTATGTGCTTTTATTGTCATTGCACACACAATAAAACTTGGTTCAAAGTTACACTATTTTGTAGAAGCATTAGGACATGTTACAAAAGTTACTGTAACACCCGCTGGAATAAAAAGTTGTTGTGTATTTTGTCAAAATGGAGAAGATAAAGCCGACATTGAATGGTTGTTCTGCAAAGTTTCAAGAACTGTCGGTTGCCTTTTTAGAGAGATATGATCTCCAAATTAACCCTGATTGAAACACAATTAAAATGTGGGTGTTTGATGAGCCTTTTGTATGCTTGTGGGTTGCTGTATCTCTCCAAGGCCATTCGGGAACACAGCTGTCTATGGCTTTATGTTGACATCTGTCAGCTGTATTTATTATAATTATTATCATCAATATTATTATTTATTTTTTATTTTCCTCGTTTGAAAAAAAACAGCATTTGATGTATTTTTAACAGCTCATTGCTGTCAGAGTTTGTTTGTGACGAACCCCAAGATGCAGAGATGGAGGCAGGCATGGAGTGAGAAAGCATGATTTAATTTAAATAATAGAACAAGAACAAACAAAAGGGTACTAACACAAAGCGCGTACGAGGCGGGTAACAAACTAAAGGAGCTAGCGTGGGAGCTATAAAAAAAAAAGGAACTTAGCATGGAAGCTAGCAAGAATCGAGCAGGAAACGGAAGTCGTACATGTAACATAAAAACAAACTTGGAAGCAGGGAACAAAAGGCAGTAAGCTAAAAAACGCGATCAAACATAGCTTACCGCGACGCTGCATAGACAAAACAAGATACGACACGAGAGGTAGCAACGACAAGAGCGACATCGACAGGACAATAATCCAGCAACTGACTGGAGGATAAAAACAGACTCAAATAGAATCGGGCTGATTGACACCAGGTGAGGTCAGGTGTCAATCAGCTGTAGCTGAGGGGAAACAGCACACAGGGTGAAAAAACAGGAAACAGACAAAATAAGAGCGCTGACAGGAACTAAAAACAGGAAATACTAAACACACACAGAGGAAAAACTAAAACAGTGGCAAGCCTGACAATTGAATGTGTCGGAAAAATAAATAAACAAATGTTTTTTATTTCTTCAAAAAAAAATTACATACTATTATTATTTAAAAAAAATGGTACCCAATAAATGTTTGGAAAAAAGAATTATTAATTATTATAAATGTGTTTTATTATTTATTTATTTAAAAAATATTTTTAGAATTTGTAAGATTATAAATTAAATTTTGAAAATATCTTATTCATATCATATATAGTATAATTAAAATAAATAATAAAATAATTTAAAACATATTTAGTAAAATTATTATATATTATTGTTTTAAAAAAACAATTGTTTTTTTAATTAAAAAAATAGATACAATACAAAAAAGAAGTGTAAAGAAAGACGTCGTAAAATTCTAAAACATGCTATATTTTAAAACATAGAGGCAGTCTTAGACCGTCTTTAGCAGCATTGATACACGGCATTGCACACAATAAAATATATTCATACAGTTTACAATATATGTAATGTACATATCCACATATTCGGCAACAATCCGTCTTTATCATGTGTGAGTCTGTGTGCCAACACTTTTCCTCATTCATTTTTATTTTAGTTTTCTCATTAAAGGTCTGTATATTGATGGTTTAATACATAAACCACCAAACTGTTACATTTTTTCCGTTCTTCTTTTTTTTCTGCATTTTGTAATACCTTCTGCAATATGCAACAAGCTATTACAAAAGGCATTCGGGAATTTTATTACAAAATGCGTCAGATTGTTGAAAAAAAAAAATGCGTATTGTCGTACAAGGATGTGAAAATGTGTGACATTGTTACTCAATGCCATGTTGAAAAGGTGAATTAAATCCAAATATATTACACTTCATTTGGCATTAAAGTTATAAGACATTGCCGATAAAGACCAAAAAAACAAAAAAACAATTGAGACTCTTTTAATAACACAATAAGTTGAATAAACCATGTCTTATAGATTAATTTTATATATATATATATATATATATATATATATATATATTTATATATATATATATATATATATATATATATATATATATATATATATGTATATGTATATATATATATATATATATATATATATATATATATATATATATATATATATATATATATATATATATATATATATATATATATATATATATAGGGCTTCACGGTGGCAGAGGGGTTAGTGCGTCTGCCTCACAATACGAAGTTCCTGCAGTCCTGGGTTCAAATCCAGGCTCGGGATCTTTCTGTGTGGAGTTTGCATGTTCTCCCCGTGAATGCGTGGGTTCCCTCCGGGTACTCCGGCTTCCTCCCACTTCCAAAGACATGCACCTGGGGATAGGTTGATTGGCAACACTAAATTGGCCCTAGTGTGTGAATGTGAGTGTGAATGTTGTCTGTCTATCTGTGTTGGCCCTGCGATGAGGTGGCGACTTGTCCAGGGTGTACCCTGCCTTCCGCCCGATTGTAGCTGAGATAGGCGCCAGCGCCCCCCGCGACCCCGAAAGGGAATAAGCGGTAGAAAATGGATGGATGGATGGGATGGATATATATATATATATATATATATATAGTATTAAACACTGCCAACATAGAACAGAGTGCGTGCTGGACAATGAGCTAACATCTCGGGTTTTTAGCTCGATGACTAGTGCAGGCACCAGGGGGTAGGACGCAGGTGCAGGACCAGGACTTTTTTGAACAGGGGTGTCCAAAGTGCAGTCTGGGGGCCATTTGCGGCCCGCAGCTAATTGTTTACCGGCCCGCCACACATTCTGGAAATGCTATTGCAAAAATAAAAAAGAACATTAAAAATATTGGAATGAGGTGAAATCTATCGAGAAAAAGTTGCAATGGTGACACAAAGCTGCCACGCAGGCTGTTTTTTTTTTTTCTTTTGTCTTTAATTTACCATGTAAAAACCATCTTTAATGTGGATCCCGACTTAAACAAGTTGAAAAACTTATTTGGGTGTTACCATTTAGTGGTCAATTGTACGGAATATGTACTGTGCAATTTACTAATAAAAGTTTCAATCAATCAATTATTTATTTTAAATTTTTTTGCCATTGCTCGAAAAAATAATGACAAAAAATGTTTCAATGCTCCAATCAGTTGAAATATTTCATTTTAAAATGTTTTATGTGATAAATATTGCATATATTGTGCAGTTGCCATGTAAAAACATAATTGTTTTCTTTGACAAAAGAGCATGAAACAAGCAAAATAATAGTTTAAACGTAAAATCGATAGATATATTTGAAGTTGATCTCGTCACTTAAGTGTTGAAAGTAAAAAATAAAACAAAAAATAAAAAAAATGTCTCACTTTATGAGTGGGGCACCTTTTGGATCCCAAATACATTTATTGGTATTTTAATTATCTTTTCACTGTGATTACTCAAAAATATTAAAGAATTAAAATCAATGGTGTCCTGTATTATTGATCTTTATGGCCCTCATTACTAAATACTGCATATTTTAGTTTTACTATTAAAAAAACAAAGATGTTTTTGACAGAAAAGCATAAAACCTTTTTTTCAAAAGTTGATATAGAGATTTACTGTAAGCGTTACATAAAAAATAACAATAACAATTTGATATATTTTTTTAATTTTATTAACTGAGACCATTTATGGTCCCCGGGACCCCTAAAGGTAAAATACATTTTGAAAATCCATATATTTTGTTATGGTTTGAAAATGAAAAATATCAAAATGGCCCCCGCATGCTTTAATTTTTCCATGTGTGGCCCTTAGTGGAAAAAGTTTGGACACCCCTGATTTAGAACATGTACAGCATGGGTGTCAAACTCTGGCCCGCGAGCCAAATTTGGCCCACCGTGTAATTTAATTTGGCCCTTGAGGCAATTTCAAAGTAACACAGCATTCACCGCTAATACTCATACTTGCCAATCGTCCTGATTTTCCCGGGAGACTCCCAAAGTTCAGTGCCACTCCCGAAAATCTCCCGGGGCAGCCGTTCTCCCGACTTTCTCCTGTTTTCCGCCCGGCGAGCCTTAAAAGCACCTTTAACCTGCCGTCACGTCCGCTTTTCCTCCATACAAACACTGGGCGGCCCAGTCACATAATATATGCGGCTTCCACACACACACACAAGTGAATGCAACGCATACTTGGGCAACAGCCATACAGGTCACACTGATGGTGGCCGTATAAACAACTTTAACACGGTTACAAATATGCGCCACACTCTGAGCCCACACCAAACAAAAATGACAAACACATTTCGGGAGAACATCCGCACCGTAACACAACATAAACACAACAGAATAAATACCCAGAACCCCTTGCGGCACTAACTCTTCCGGGACGCTACAATATACACCCCCCGCTATCCCCGCATTATTTTATTTTCAAATTTATTAGCCTGCGGAAAAAGTTAATGTTGATATTTACCTCAGAAGAATGCAAATAGAAAAGAGGCATTCATTTTTTTTATTTGGATTTTATTTAATACACCATTGATGTTTTTTCATTTGTTTTTTCAAAGTTGATTT
>NC_084636.1:8535101-8665101 GCF_033978795.1 Nerophis ophidion | reverse complement strand
CTAAAATAGAACAGTTTTCTAAACTGGACTTTCAATCGAAGCAGGATGTAATAAAGGAAGATCTCCATCGAGACAGAGAGACTTAAAACTGAAGAAAGATAAGGAAGACTTCTATAAACAAGTTATCGATGCTCTTGATCAGAAGGAGCTGCGCATGGACTTTATTTATAATTAAGGGTAACACCATAATAAGGTTTTTTTTTATTAGATGTTCTTTTCGTGATGGTATCCTTACATCACACTCAATTTTTTTAGCGCAGGCCTAAATTTACCGCATGTCTTTGGTAAACGCCGGAGTGAGAAGAGATTTTAAATTAATTAGCCCCCCGCCGGCAATTCAAGGAAATACGGTATATTTTTTAGGCCACTGTAACATTAAATAAATAAATGATAAATGGGTTGTACTTGTATAGCGCTTTTCTACCTTCAAGGTACTCAAAGCGCTTTGACACTACTTCCACATTTACCCATTCACACACACATTCACACACTGATGGAGGGAGCTGCCATGCATGGCGCCAACCAGCACCCATCAGGAGCAAGGGTGAAGTGTCTTGCTCAGGACACAACGGACGTGACGAGGTTGGTACTAGGTGGGATTTGAACCAGTGACCCTCGGGTTGCGCACAGCCACTCTACCACTGCGCCACGCCGTCCATTACAGACAGTTTGAACAGTAACACTGCGTTTGAATATCGGAAAATAAAACACTGATCACTTAATCGAGTGATTCTTTGGCATTTCACCAGATGGAGCCCGCCGACCACTTGTGGTACCCGTGCCACAGTTTGAGAATCACCGTGTTATTGTTGTCACACCGCGGTGAGAGATGTCTTGTTTTGGGTTTTTCTGTCTTATGGTTTGCATGTTTTAATTTGAAAAGTAACTCTCCTCTCGTTTCAGGTCACTTGCCCTTCCTTTTGTGTCATCAGTCTGACGTCATCCCTGTTCTCTGATTGTTTCCAGCTGTTCCCTATTACCTTCATGTGTTTTATAAGCTCACTCCTTCCTTTCTTCTGTGCCAGATTGTCTTGTTTATTTGTGCTCTCTAGCGTCCATGTCCATGTCCATGTCCATGTCCATGTCCATGTCCATGTCCATGTCCATGTCCATGTCCATGCCTTGCCTTGTCTCGTGCTTATGTCCCTTGATCCTGAACCCCTTTGTGAATATTTTGAGTTTTTCTTTCTTCCTCCTCAGCAGAGTGATTTTGATTATTTCGTTATTCAGCCGCAGTGGTAAGTTTCAGTTAAACATTTTTCATTCATTCCTCAACTTTTTGAGTGACTATTTTTGTTAAAACTTTATTAGATTAGGTAGTGTAGACATTTTCATAGATGTTGTTTTGGTCTTCCTGTTGGAGCGTCCATCCATCCATCCATCATCTTCCGCTTATCCGAGGTCGGGTCGCGGGGGCAACAGCCTAAGCAGGGAAACCCAGACTTCCCTCTCCCCAGCCACTTCGTCTAGCTCTTCCCGGGGGATCCCGAGGCGTTCCCAGGCCAGCCGGGAGACATAGTCTTCCCAACGTGTCCTGGGTCTTCCCCGTGGCCTCCTACCGGTTGGACGTGCCCTAAACACCTCCCTAGGGAGGCGTTCGGGTGGCATCCTGACCAGATGCCCGAACCACCTCATCTGGCTCCTCTCGATGTGAAGGAGCAGCGGCTTTACTTTGAGTTCCTCCCGGATGGCAGAGCTTCTCACCCTATCTCTAAGGGAGAGCCCCGCCACACGGCGGAGGAAACTCATTTCGGCCGCTTGTACCCGTGATCTTATCCTTTCGGTCATGACCCAAAGCTCATGACCATAGGTGAGGATGGGAACGTAGATCGACCGGTAAATTGAGAGCTTTGCCTTCCGGCTCAACTCCTTCTTCACCACAACGGACCGGTACAACGTCCGCGCTACTGAAGACGCCGCACCGATCCGCCTGTTGATCTCACGATCCACTCTTCCCTCACTCGTGAACAAGACTCCTAGGTACTTGAACTCCTCCACTTGGGGCAGGGTCTCCTCCCCAACCCGGAGATGGCACTCCACCCTTTTCCGGGCGAGAACCATGGACTCGGACTTGGAGGTGCTGATTCTCATTCCGGTCGCTTCACACTCGGCTGCGAACCGATCCAGCGAGAGCTGAAGATCCCGGTCAGATGAAGCCATCAGGACCACATCATCTGCAAAAAGCAGAGACCTAATCCTGCGGTTACCAAACCGGAACCCCTCAACGCCTTGACTGCATCTAGAAATTCTGTCCATAAAAGTTATGAACAGAATCGGTGACAAAGGACAGCCTTGGCGGAGTCCAACCCTCACTGGAAATGTGTTCGACTTACTGCCAGCAATGCGGACCAAGCTCTGACACTGATCATACAGGGAGCGGACCGCCACAATAAGACAGTCCGATACCCCATACTCTCTGAGCACTCCCCACAGGACTTCCCGAGGGACACGGTCGAATGCCTTCTCCAAGTCCACAAAGCACATGTAGACTGGTTGGGCAAACTCCCATGCACCCTCAAGAACCCTGCCGAGAGTATAGAGCTGGTCCACAGTTCCACGACCATAACGAAAACCACACTGTTCCTCCTGAATCCGAGGTTCGACTATCCGACGTAGCCTCCTCTCTAGTACACCTGAATAAACCTTACCGGGAAGGCTGAGGAGTGTGATCCCACGATAGTTGGAACACACCCTCCGGTCCCCCTTCTTAAAGAGAGGAACCACCACCCCGGTCTGCCAATCCAGAGGTACCGCCCCCGATGTCCACGCGATGCTGCAAAGTCTTGTCGACCAAGACAGCCCCACAGCATCCAGAGCCTTAAGGAACTCCGGGCGGATCTCGTCCACCCCTGGGGCCTTGCCACCGAGGAGCTTTTTAACTACCTCAGCGACCTCAGCCCCAGAAATAGGAGAGTCCACCACAGATTCCCCAGGCACTGCTTCCTCATAGGAAGACGTGTTGGTGGGATTGAGGAGGTCTTCGAAGTATTCCCTCCACCTGTCCACAACATCCGCAGTCGAGGTCAGCAGAACACCATCCGCACCATACACGGTGTTGATAGTGCACTGCTTCCCCTTCCTGAGGCGGCGGACGGTGGTCCAGAATCGCTTCGAAGCCGTCCGGAAGTCGTTTTCCATAGCTTCCCCGAACTCTTCCCATCTCCGAGTTTTTGCCTCCGCGACCGCTGAAGCTGCACACCGCTTGGCCTGTCGGTACCTGTCCACTGCCTCCGGAGTCCTATGAGCCAAAAGGACCCGATAGGACTCCTTCTTCAGCTTGACGGCATCCCTCACCGCTGGTGTCCACCAAGGGGTTTTAGGATTGCCGCCCCGACAGGCACCAACTACCTTGCGGCCACAGCTCCGATCTGCCGCCTCGACAATAGAGGTGCGGAACATGGTCCACTCGGACTCAATGTCCAGCACCTCCCTCGTGACATGTTCAAAGTTCTTCCGGAGGTGGGAATTGAAACTTTGTCTGACAGGAGACTCTGCCAGACGTTCCCAGCAGACCCTCACAATGCGTTTGGGCCTCCCAGGTCTGTCCGCCATCCTCCCCCACCATCGCAGCCAACTCACCACCAGGTGGTGATCGGTAGAAAGCTCCGCCCCTCTCTTCACCCGAGTGTCCATAACATGAGGCCGCAAATCCGATGACACAACTACAAAGTCGATCATGGAACTGCGGCCTAGGGTGTCCTGGTGCCAAGTGCACATATGGACACCCTTATGTTTGAACATGGTGTTTGTTATGGACAAACTGTGACGAGCACAAAAGTCCAATAACAAAACACCACTCGGGTTCAGATCCGGGCGGCCATTCTTCCCAATCACG
Organism: Nerophis ophidion; assembly: GCF_033978795.1. Classification (NCBI taxonomy): domain Eukaryota; kingdom Metazoa; phylum Chordata; class Actinopteri; order Syngnathiformes; family Syngnathidae; genus Nerophis; species Nerophis ophidion. The sequence continues at coordinate 8,661,266 of NC_084636.1, read as the reverse complement.
CCTCTCCAGGTTTCACTGTCGTTGCCAACGTGAGCGTTGAAGTCTCCCAGTAGGACAAGGGAATCACCCGGAGGAGCACTTTTCAGTACTCCCTCGAGCGTTCCCAAAAAGGGTGGGTACTCTGAACTGTTGTTTGGTGCATAAGCACAAACAACAGTCAGGACCCGTCCCCCCACCCGAAGGCGGAGGGAGGCTACTCTTTCGTCCACCGGGTTGAACTCCAACGTACAGGCTTTGAGCCGGGGGGAAACAAGAATTGCCACCCCAGCCCGTCGCCTCTCACTGCCGGCAACGCCAGAGTGGAAGAGGGTCCAATCCCTCTCGAGAGAAGTGGTTCCAGAGCCCTTGCTGTGCGTCGAAGTGAGTCCGACTATATCCAGCCGGAATTTCTCGACTTCGCGCACTAGCTCAGGCTCTTTCCCCCCCAGTGACGTGACGTTCCACGTCCCAAGAGCTAGCTTCTGTAGCCGAGGATCGGACCGCCAAGTGCCCTGCCTTCGGCTGTCGCCCAGCTCACAATGCACCCGACCTCTATGGCCCCTGCTATGGGTGGTGAGCCCATTGGAGGGGTGACCCACGTTGCCTCTTCGGGCTGTGCCCGGCCGGGCCCCATGGGAACAGGCCCGGCCACCAGGCCCTCGCCATCGTGCCCCACCTCCGGGCCTGGCTCCAGAGGGGGGCCCCGGTGACCCGCGTCCGGGCGAGGGAAATCTGGGTCCATGATGTTTCTTCTTCATAAAGGTCTTCGAGCTGCTCTTTGTCTGATCCCTCACCTAGAACCTGTTTGCCTTGGGAGACCCTACCAGGGGGCTTTATGCCCCCGGACAACATAGCTCCTAGGATCATTGGGACACGCAAACTCCTCTACCACGATAAGGTTGCAGCTCAGAGCGTTGGAGCGTTTTTTGTTAAATACTTTTTATAGCATATACGGCGTCAATTATAGTTCGTCTTTACTTTTGTGTTTTCTTCCGTTCGGAGTGATTTTCGGTTGTTCCTTCTTTTTCTGGAACCTTTTCGCCGAGTAGTTTTTTTTGTGATTATAGATATTTCTTGACTTTGGAGGTCAAAGGAAGTTGTCAAAATAAAAGCCTGTCTATAGTCCCAACTCTGCATCTGAGTCCAATCTTTTTATCAAACGTGAAAGTTGTCCGTCAACCACATAATTTCCCCATTGTTGGATAAACAAAGTCCATCCTATCCTGCGGCACGCTTGCCACAGCTGGCTCTGTGCCATGTTCTCCACCAGCATGCCCACAGATCCCGGGGGCCTGGTTGGGCGCAGACTCCAAAGCCTGATCACCCTGGTGGGACCGGCATGAGTTTAGGCCGCTGCTTCTTCTTGTTAAGCAGACGATGCAACCGGATTGATATATACACAAATCAAAACAGGAAGTGTGTTGTTATTAAGGTGCCAGGCCTAAACCTAGTATAAATAATTAAACACCAGGGGGCGTGACAGGCAAGTATGTTAACTTCATTCATTTTAAAGGCCGACTGAAATGAGATTTTCTTATTTAAACGGGGATAGCAGCTCCATTCTATGTGTCATACTTGATCATTTCGCAATATTGCCATATTTTTGCCGAAAGAATTTAGTGGAGAACATCCACGATAAAGCTCGCAACTTTTGCTCGCTAATAAAAAAGCTTTGCCTGTACCGAAAGTAGCAGACGATGTGCGCGTGACGTCACGGGTTGTGGAGCTCCTCACATCCTCACATTGTTTACAATCATGGCCACCAGCAGCGAGAGCGATTCGGACCGAGAAAGCGACCATTTCCCCATTAATTTGAGCGAAGATGAAAGATTCGTGGATGAGGAAAGTCAGGGTGAAGGACTAGAAGAAGAAAAAAGGCGAGGGTAGTGGGAGCGATTTACACATTTACTAGGACAATTCTGGAAAATCCCTTATCTGCTTATTGTGTTACTAGTGTTTTAGTGAGATTATATGGTACCTGAAAGTCAGAGGGGTGTGGCCACGGGTGTAGTGACCGCCAGTGTCTCTGAGGGAAGCCACGTTTCTCGACGTTGGGGGCCGAGCTGAGCTTTTTTTCCCCCCTCCTCCACGGTGGAAGCATCCCACATTCAGGGGAGGCCGGTGGGAGGAGGCAAGAGAGTCCGCAGCTGCCTCTTTGACATGTGCACAAGGAACGACGCAAGCTATCCGCTCATGTCTGCGGTATGAGCCAACTTATTACCACAATTTTCTCACCGAAACCTGCAGTTTGACATGCGGTAGGGAACCATGTTCGCTTGACCGCTCTGTTCCATAGTAAAGCTTCACCTTCATCTTGGGGCGGCATAGCTCGGTTGGTAGAGTGGCCGTGCCAGAAACTTGAGGGTTGCAAGTTCGATTCCCGCTTGTGCCATCCTAGTTACTGCCGTTGTGTCCGTGGGCAAGTCACTTTACCCACCTGCTCCCAGTGCCACCCACACTGGTTTAAATGTAACTTAGATATTGGGTGTCACTATGTAAAGCGCTTTGAGTCACTTGAGAAAAGCGCTATATAAATATAATTCACTTCACTTCATCTTTCGAGAATGTATACAAGGAAACACCGGCTGTGTTTGTGTTGCTAAAGGCAACCGTAATACCCCGCTTCCCACCTACATCTTTCTTCTTTGACGTCTCCATTATCAATTGAACAAATTGCAAAAGATTCAGCAACACAGATTTCCAAAATACTGCGTGATTATGTGATTAAAGCAGACGACTTATAACTGGGATCGGTGCTGGAACAACATGTCCGCTACAATCCGTGACGTCACGCGCACGCGTCATCATACCGCGACGTTTTCAACAGGATACTTCCTGCGAAATTTAAAATTGCAATTTAGTAAACTAAAACGGCCGTATTGGCATGTGTTGCAATGTTAATATTTCATCAATGATATATAAACTATCAGACTGCGTGATCGGTAGTAGTGGGTTTCAGTAGGCCTTTAAATTTAAATTTAAAACTAATTATTTTATATTTAAAATGTAATTATTATCATCCATCATTATAAATAAATCAATTACATAGAGAGTTTTGATGACCAGAAAATGAATCGAAATGCCCGACACACATTGGAGCATATTTTCTCGAATAATCTTTTATTTATCCTGATCCGCTTTGCTCAAACGCTTGTGGGATCTGGCGTGACGTCATTACCGGAAAATAGTGCCCTGCCTTACCATATTAGGAGAGGGAACGCTCGGAAGATCTACGTCACAAAGAAAAGGGGGCGTGTTTTACGGGAAGTGACTCTCCACTCGTCATCTCAGATTTACGGTAAATCCCGAGTCGTGGTATCTAAGGATTTACAAAAAAAAAACATGCAAATTACGGAATTTAATAGGCACGCAAATGAGCGCGAATAAAATTAAAAAATCACAGAAGATAATAGTAACAAAGAGGAATAATTGTATATGTTGATTCATGCTGTTGCCGTAAAACACTAAATACTAGTGTTAAGTTTTTTTTGTTTTTTTTTACTTTTTATTCAATCCCTTTTACCATATCTTGTTTAGCTCATTCATTGTTTATGATCTTTGTTTTGTTTTTGCTCTATGCTTTTTAACCTGTGAAGCACTTTGGTTCAATTTAAAAATTGTTGTCAATGTGCTATATAAATAAAGTTGCCTTGCCTTGCCTTGCCAGTATAAATAAGTCCACAACACAGAATTGTATTAAGTATGCATAATAGTGTAACCTATTTTTATGGTTTTGCCTCTTTGTGATGTTAAGTTCCTGTTATAGCAGGGGTGTCCAAAGTGGGGCCCGGGGGTCATTTGCGGCCCGCGGGTTATTTTTCAACGGCCCCACGGCACATTTTAAGAATACAATTGAAAAAAATTTAAAACATAAAAAGTGGTATAAAAGAGCAAACAGGTGAAATGTAACAGGAAATTGTTGCAATGCTTACTCCAGTAACACAAAGCTGCCATGCAGGCTGTTTCTCCCTTTAAATAATAATAATGAATCAAAATCAATGTCGTTTTGAATTATTGACCTATTCAAGGCTCCGATTTCGTCACATTAAGTATTCCAATTTGAGATATTTTTGGGGGAAAATGTTGCATATTTTGTGTTTTGCCATATAAAAAACTGAGCTGTTTTTTTTAAAAGAAGGGCCTAAAACAAACAAAACACATAAAAAACAATTAAACTAATAATTGACGGATAGATCTGAAGTTGATCTCGAGATTATTGTGCTAAAAGTAAACGGTAAAAAATATATATATAATTTATTTTTTAACACTTTAATGAGTAGGACACTTTTGGATCCCCAGTTCTTTTAGTGTGATTTATTTTTATGTGTTATTGCTCAAAAAATTATAATAAATCAAAATCCAAAATTAAGGCTCCAATTATTATATAACCTCAAATATTCCACCTAAAAAAAGGTTATTGGGTGAAAATATTGCATATTTTGTGTTTTTTCCATTTTTATTTTTTTTTTGAATATTGATCTAGAGATTTAAAACTTGAATAATAATGAAAACAATAATACTGAATAATGACACATTTTTTACTTTTTTTTTTAACCAAGACCCATTGGGGTCCCCGGGATCATAACTGACTGAGTGGAGGCCTAAATGTATATCTTTTATACATATATTGTATTGGTTTTTAAAATACAAATTGTGAAAATGGCCCCCGTTTGCTTTGATTTTTCAGTGTGCGGCCCTCAGTGGAAAAAGTTTGGACACCCCTGTGTTATGCAGTACATGCCTTGAGCTCTTATTTTGAAGGTGCGGAGAGCGGAAGTAGTGTCACGTTGGATTGGAGCGGAGGTTTCGAAAAGAGAGAAAATAAAGTGGTCCTCCTGTACAACTAGAGCCTCTGTGTTTGTTATTTTATGGTTTTATACAATGTAGGCGACTTATACAAACCCTCGGTTACAATGTAACCCTCGGTTACATTGTACTCTTTTCGAAACCTCCGCTGCACGCCAACGTGACAACACTTCCGCTCTCTGCGCCTTCAAAATAAGAGCTCAAGGCATATACTGTATAACAGGAACTCACAAAGAGGCAAAACCATAAAAATAGGTTAAAATACAAAGTCACACTTATTACACATAAACAGTATGATAAGACATTAAAAAGTACACACAACTCGTGGACTGAACGTTATTAAAAACACATTATATATTTTTTTCTGTATAACAGATGTATGTGTGCATAATATAAGAAAGTACACGCCAGTTTCCACGCTTACATTCTGAGTGCATATAACGAAGTTAACAATTACCGTATGGCAAAAATGCAGTGGCCGCCAGTACCCGGATGTTTTTTTCATTTTCATTTTTTTTAATCTCCTTCATTGAAGTGCATCTTTGATCGATATACAATTATACCTCAATTATACAATTTTAAATTCACACAACAATGTCTGAGAAGGAGCAGGATGAAGAAAAATCTTATAGTTTCCTGCCCCCTTTGGCATAACACATAGTCTGGCTTCATGAATATCATTTAATCCAACAAATACATCCAAATGTAATGAAACAATCAAAAAAGAAAAAAACAAAAGAAAAAACACAACAAGTGCAAAACTTCATAAAGTATAAACCAAACAGAGAAAATAATAATATAATATACACCTCACGGAATGATACAATTAAGTAAATACAAAACCAGACAAAAAAAAATTAAAATAATAAATAAAAAGCAAAATGTAAACACTCATGGCTGTCCATATAAGCTTATTGTTCTGTCTTTATATATTATTTTCAATTGGAATATATTTTAACAGTCTTTTATCTCATTGTAAAGAGTATCCCACAATTTTACCCCCACCACTGATGTACACATTTTTTTTAAAGTTGTCCTTGAATATTGCTGTTTCTTAAATTCTTTTTTAATTTTTTTCAAATAGATTCGAATTACCTAGTTTTTCTCTTCTCTTTTTCGGTTGAATTTTGAATTTTAAAGAGTCGAAATTGAAGATAACCAACCTCGTCACGTCCGTTGTGTCCTGAGCAAGACACTTCACCCTTGCTCCTGATGGGTGCTGGTTAGCGCCTTGCATGGCAGCTCCTCCATCAGTATGTGAATGTGTGTGTGAATGGGTAAATGTGGAAGTAGTGTCAAAGCGCTTTGAGTACCATGAAGGTAGAAAAGCGCTATACAAGTACAACCCATTTTATAAACTATGTTTCAAAATGTAATTTTCACTTTTATTTTTTTGGGAGTTTTTTCCTCTTTTAAACCGTTCAATTAAGTGGTTTTTTCATCATTTATTCTCTACAAAAAACTTCCGTAAAAGGAAAAAAAATATACGACGAAATGACAGACAGAAATACCCATTTATATATATATATATATATATATATATATATATATATATATATATATATATATATATATATATATACATATATATATATATACATATATATATATATATATATATATATATATATATATATATATATATATATATATATTAAAGGTAAATTGAGCAAATTGGCTACTTCTGGCCATTAAGTGTGTATCAACCTGGTAGCCCTTTGCATTAATCAGTACCCAAGAAGTAGCTCTTGGTTTCAAAAAGGTTGGTGACCCCTGGTTTACATAGCACACTATAGTCTAGTACAGAGGTCCCAACCTTTTTGTATCCGCGGAACCGGTCAACGCTTAATAATTTGTCCCGCTGCCCGGGGGTGGGGGGGTTCCTTTTTTCTTCTTTTTTTTTTCTTTTTTGTCATGAAAAAGGGACGTTTTTGTCATGAAAAAGGGAGGTTTTTGCGGTTGGTGCACTAATTGTAAGTGTAAATTGTGTTTTTTATGTTGATTTAATAAAAAAAATAAAAAAATAATAATATATATTTTTTTTTTTTTTAAATAAAAAATTCTTCTGCGGCCCGGTACCAACGCGGCCCGGTGGTTGGGGGCCACTGGTCTAGTATACGTAGTATTTACATAGTATTAAAATGCAAGTGTGGACTGTGCAAGTAAGCGCTTAACAACACGTCGAGCTGTTCTCGCGATACTACTCCGTGACCAGGACGCCACGTGACTTTGTTTACTTCCGCATTTCTGCCACAAAACGAGGAGGTTTTTCTGCCCAAATGGCGAGAAACGAGGAGAAGCAACAAGGGAAGTTAAACAGACTTTGGCTGCAAAAAGAGAGAGAAGGTAAGTAATTCGTTGCAAAACAAGCCAAATCGACACGTATTTAAATGATTTGTTCAAATTTGGCTGATTGGCTTAATGGGGGGTTCAAAACAAAATGGGGGGTTCAAAACAAGACAATATAGACCCCCATTATTTATTATTTACTTTTACTTTTCTAATTATATCTCAATTCTGTACACTGCTGCTGGAATTGTAATTTTCCTGAGGGAACTCTCCTGAAGGAATCAATGAAGTACAATCTATCTATCCATCTAATAGTGTCAGATATAATTATGCTAGCTTCTAGAACAGTGGTCCCCAACCACCGGGCTGCGACCCGGCCGTGGGCCGATTGGTACCGGGCCGCAGAAGAATTTTTTATTCATTTTTATTTAAGTAAAATAAAAATGTATCTATTTTTTTAATTAAATCAACATAAAATAAATAAATAAATGATAAATGGGTAAATGTGTAGTGCTTTTCTACCTTCAAGGTACTCAAAGCGCTTTGACACTACTTCCACATTTACCCATTCACACACACATTCACACACTGATGGAGGGAGCTGCCATGCAAGGCGCTAACCAGCACCCATCAGGAGCAAGGATTAGGTGTCTTGCTCAGGACACAACGGACATGACGAGGTTGGTACTAGGTGGGGATTGAACCAGGGACCCACGGGTTGCGCACGGCCACTCTACCACCGCGCCACGCCGTCCCTAAAAAACACAATATACACTTACAATTAGTGCACCAACCACAAAAACCTCCCTTTTTCATGACAAAAACGTCTCTTTTTCATGAAAAACAAAAAACAAAATAAAAAATAAAATAAAAGGACATGCCTGAGAGCAGATTTGGCTTGGTTCACAGCCTCAGATGGGATCCATTTCCTCCCGGTTGCCAGTCTGGGAGCAACCGCTCGGATCACCTCATCGTGAGACTCAGTCAGTGTCATGCTCAGCCTCACCTTGGTGCATTTAAACTCCTCCATGAGGCTAGAGATGGGCAGTTCCAGGGCACCATGACCATATAGGATGATGTTACTGAGGCACCGTGGAAGGCCAAGCCACTTCTTGATGTATGCACTGACTGTTCTCTCCAGCTTCTCGACTTTGGACATGGGGATCTCGTAGACTGTTAGTGGCCACATCAAACGGGGGAGCAATCCAAACTGTAGGCACCACAGTTTCAACTTGCCAGGAAGTAAGATCTTGTCAATGCGGACAAGGCCTTTGATGGTTTCTTCCCTCAGCCGATTGCTCTGGTCCGAGTCTTTGAGACTTGCGTTGTACAATCGCCCTAGACTCTTGACTGGCAGGTCTGACACCAACGGAATAGGAGAACCCTCGATGTAGTACCTCTGGTCTGTGAGTTTCCCCTTGACGATAGATATGCTCCTGGACTTGCAGGGTTTAAACTTCATCCGTGCCCATGTAATGTTGGCATGAAGCTTTGCCAGCAGATGTTTAGTGCATGCAACGGTTGAGGTCAAGGTGGTCATGTCGTCCATGTAGGCACGGATGGGAGGTAGACGCTCTCCCCCTCTTAGACGTTCTCCACCCACAACCCATTTCGAAGCTCGAATTATCACTTCCATTGCCATGGTGAAGGCTAGAGGGGAGATGGTACATCCAGCCATTATTCCCACTTCCAGCGATTGCCATGATGTTGTGTATTCTGTTGTTTTAACGCAGAATTGTAGATCACGGAAGTAGTTTTTCACCAGGTTTGTGATGGTATTTGGGATGTGGAAGAAGTTGAAGGCTGACCAGATGAGAGAATGAGGGACGGATCCAAAAGTATTTGCTAAGTCTAGGAATAAGACGTGCAGGTCTCTTCCTTCCCTCTTGGCAGATTGGATTTGGTGCCAAATCATGCTTGTATGCTCCAAGCAGCCTGAGAAACCAGGTATTCCAGCTTTCTGCACGAATGTATCGATCAAGCTGTTTTGCTTCAGGTACGTTGTCATCCTTTGGCAACGATGCTAAAGAAGACCTTCCCTTCAACGTTTACCAGGTTGATCTGCCGGAATTGATCAATGTTTGCGGCATCTTTTTCCTTTGGGATTAACACTCCCCCAGCTCTGCGCCACACTTTTGGGATGATTTGCTTCATCCACATCACCTTCATCTGCCCCCACAGAAAGCGTAAGACATTTGTGGAATTTTTGTACAGCTTATATGGAACTCCATTTGGTCCTGGAGCTGAAGCTGCCCTTGATTTCCTCACTGCTTCCTCAACCTCGCTCCACCTTGGGGGACTGTCGTCCAGCTGGTGTTCTGGTTGAGGTATTGGTGGCATGTCTGATGGTATCTCTCTCTGTTCAAATCTTTTATTGTCTGTGTGAGTGGTTTTCAGGTGGTCTTCCAGTTCCCTCTTTGGCACCTTAAGTGACCCACTTTTTTCTTTAGTGAAGAGGCCTTTCACAAATCTGAAAGGGTCCTTGTAGAAGGATGTTCTCGCCCTTTCCTTCCTCTTGCGCCGAGTCCTGAGGTTTTCAGCTCTCCGCAATCTTCCCAGGTGTCCCTTCAGGTCTGTTTGCAGGAGGTCAATGCCCACTCTTTCCTCCAATGAAGCTCTCTTCCATTCCTTCCTCAAAACCCTTCTCTCTTTGACCAGTCGCTCTATTTCCTTTTGTCTTCTGGACTTTGGAGGGGTTGTTAAAGGCATGTCCTTTTTCCCTGTCACGTGTGTTCCGAATCTTTCTGCTCCATAGGAGTAGATCAGATCTCCCATCTTCTCTAATTTCTTCTCCACCGTTCCTTTGATTCCGTCCAGGATCTTGACCAGGTCTGCATCGATTATTTCCCACTCTTTCTTGCTGCTGGACTTTGGCCACTTCACATGAGGTTTGTGGCCTTGCATGTTCTTCTCTAAAGCATGTTGCAAGTGGCTTGGTTCCACACTTTCTGATGTAATGCTTGAGTTACCTTCAGCCTCTGGAGTATTGATGCTCGGTGGATTGTGGCTTGAATCCTGCCGCTGAGCTTCACTCGCCTGACTTGATCTTTCTCTCAAAAGATAGAGATCAATGCGAGGTCCTGGCTTTGTTTTCTTCAAGCACTTCATCCGCCCTTGATGTATTTTAAGGCCTCTGATGGTTGTTATTTTGGACCAGCCACAGCTGCATACTCGGCGCTCTTGTCCTTCGGCTGATGTTGCTTGTTCTGTGCTGATTATCTGTTTTGTCGTCGTGTTCAATCCAGGGTCATTTGCCGGGTGTTCAGCCGATGAGTCTTCTTCCGCCCCGGCTCTCGCAGACTCTAGGGGTATTTTTCTCTTTGGACGTGTCGTAGCAATGAGGGGTGGCCTTTGTCTACTTATCAAGTGACAGAGCCTGCCATCATGGATAGCTAGTCCATGACAGCCCCGTCGGGGTCTTTCCCTCCTGTCAGCTGTCTTTCCAAGCTGTCGCAAGGTCTTTCCCTAGTTGTCAGCTGCCCTTTCACAGCAGTCACTGGAATTCTCCAGTTTATCAGTAGAGCTCGTAGGACTAGGTAATACAATCCCTCAGATTAATCAGCACTTAGTGTTGAGTGGGGGGTTAGGGGCAAAAGCTTCACTGGGGTCTTCAGGTGGGCACCCTCCTTCATTGGTGTTTCGTTGATAGGCCCACGACACCTCCGGAGGGCTCAACGGCGACATCTGGCGTCCCAGGTGTGCCCCCCTCTGCCTTTACCCCTCGATGTCATTTAGCAGCCCAGTTTGGGTCCTTTTCTCTTGAACCATATCCACCTGCTACTTCATTCAGCAGCATCAGACAGCGATTTGACAGCCCGCCGGAAGGCCTGACCTCTCAATCCCATTCCTTTCAGGAGCTTGGTTGTGGATGTAGCAACAAAACCTCTGCACCCGACTTCAACTGGTAGTACTCGGGAACGCCAGCCGCGCTGCTCTGCCTCGGCTGCTATGTCCGCATACCTCAGATGCTTGCGCTCATATGCCTCACCAACTGCTGCCTCCCATGGTACAGTTAGTTCAACAATGAACACAATCTTCTGGGAGGTTGACCACAAGACCAGGTCCGGCCTGAAGCTAGTTGTAATGATTTCAGGCGGGAAGATGAGTTTCTGGTCCAAGTCAACCTGCATTTTCCAGTCCCGGGCAGGGTCCAGAAGGGTTGCCTCCACTCTTGCAGATGGTTTTGGTGGTAGTTGTCCTGCTCTTACAAACTGAGTGGTGATTGAGTGACTAGGGATTGGGGGAGAGAGGGCTGCAAGGGAGCTGCGAAAATGCATGTATGTATATATATATATATATATATATATATATATATATCCATCCATCCATTTTCTACCACTTATTCCCTTTGGGTTCGCAGGGAGCGCTGGTGCCTATCTTAGCTACAATCGGGCGGAAGGCGGGGTACATCCTGGACAAGTCGCCACCTCATCGCAGCAATGGCATGTAAACCTTTGTAATAGACCAAATATCAAAGGAGCTGCGAAATTGCATATATATATATATATATATATATATATAAATATATATATCCATCCATTTTCTACCACTTATTCCCTTTGGGGTCACAGGGGGCGCTGGTGCCTATCTTAGCTACAATCGGGCGGAAGGCGGTGTACACCCTGGACAAGTCGCCACCTCATCGCAGGGCCAACACAGATAGACAACACTCACATTCACACACTAGGGACCATTTAGTGTTGCCAATCAACCTATCCCCAGGTGCATGTTTTTGGAGGTGGGAGGAAGCCGGAGTACCCGGAGGGAACCCACGCATTCACGGGGAGAACATGCAAACTCCACAAAGAAAGATCCCGAACCCGGGATTGAACCCAGGACTACTCAGGACCTTCGTATTGTGAGGCAAAAGCACTAACCCCTCCGCCAACGTGAAGCCCAAATAATCATTAACTTTAGAATGTGATGCCAGCAACACGTGACAAAGTAGTTAGGAAAGGTGGCAATAAATACAGATTAAGTTGAGGAATGCTCATCAAACACTTATTTGGAACATCCCACAGGTGTGCAGGCTATTTGGGAACAGGTGGGTGCCATGATTGGATACAAAAGTAGCTTCCATGAAATGTTAAGTAAATCACAAACAAGGATGGGGCGAGGAACACCACTTTGTAAGCAAATTATCGAACGGTTTTAGAACAACATTTCTCAACGACCTATTGAAAGGAATTTAGGGATTTTACCATCTATGGTCCGTAAAATCATCAAAAGGTTCAGAGAATCTGGAGAAATCACTGCACGTAAGCGATGATACAACGGATCTTTGAACCCTCAGGCGGTACTGCATCAAAAAGCAGCATCAGTGTGTAAAGGATATCACCACATGGGCTCAGGAACACTTCAGAAAATCACTGTCCGTAACTGCAGTTGGTTTCTACATCTGTAAGTGCAAGTTAAAACTCTACTATGCAAAGCGAAAGGCATTTATCAACAACACCCAGGAACGCCGCCGGCTTCGCTGAGCCCGAGCTCATCTAAGATGGACTGATGCAAAGTGGAAAAGTGTTCTGTGGTCTGACGAGTCCACATTTCAAATTATATTTGGAAACTGTGGACGTGGTGTCCTCCAGAACAAAGAGGTAAAATAACCATCCAGATTGTTATAGGCCCAAAGTTCAAAAGCCAGCATCTGTGATGGTATGGGGGTGTATTAGTGCCCAACGCATGGGTAACTTACACATCTGTGAAGGCACCCTTAATGCTGAAAGGTCCATACAGGTTTTGGAGCAACATATGTTGTCATCCAAGCAACGTCATCATGGACGCCCCTGCTTATTTCAGCAAGACTATGCTAAGTCACGTGTTACAACAGGGTGGCTTCGTAGTAAAAGAGTGCGGGTACTAGACTGGCCCGCCTGCAGTCCAGACATGTCTCCCATCGAAAATGTGTGGCGCATTATGAAGCGTAAAATACGACAACAAGACCCTGGACTGTTGAACAACTTAAGCTGTACATAAAACAAGAATGGTAAAGAATTCCACTTTCAAAGCTTCAACAATTAGTTTCCTCAGTTCCCAAACGTTTTTTGAGTGTTGTTAAAAGAAAAGGTGATGTAACAGTGGTGAACATGCCCTTTCCCAACTGCTTTGGCACGTGTTGCAGCCATGAAATTCTAAGTTAATTATTTTTTGCAAAAAAAAAATAAAGTTTATGAGTTTGAACATCAAATATCTTATCTTTGTATTGCATTCGATTGAATGTGGTTTGAAAAGGATTTGCAAATCAGTGTATTCCGTTTATATTTACATCTAACACAACTTCCCAACTTTTATGGAAACAGGGTTTGTATGTATGCATACAGTTGTGATCAAAATTATTCAACCCCCACCCAATTTTGGTATCTTAGCAAGTTGGAAATTTATTTCGTATTTTGTTTATAGTCATATCAAATAAAGATGTGTCAAATAGACAAATGCAACTTCAATTGTAACACTGTATTTTACAAAATACCAAAAAAGGACATTTTTCTTAATATCTCATTGACAAAATGATTCAACCCCCTAGTTCCATGCATCTTTAGTACTTAGTAGAACACCCTTTGGCAGTAATGACATCCTTCAAAGGTGATACATAACCGGACACAAGCTTCTTGCAACCATCTACAGGTATTTTAGCCCATTCCTCTTGGGCAAAGGCCTCCAGTTCATTCATATTCTTGGGCTTGTGTGCTGCAACTGCCTTCTTCAAGTCCCACCACAGCTTTTCTATAGGATTTAGGTCTGGCGACTGTGAAGGCCACTCCAGAATCTTCCAGCCCTTTTTCTGCAACCATTCTGATGTTGATTTTTGAGGTATGCTTGGGATCCTTGTCCTGTTGGAAGGTCCAATGTCTCCCAATCCTCAGCTTCGTCACTGACTTCATGACATTTGCAGCTAATATATCCTGCTAGGAAATAGAATTCATAATGCCTTGAACGCGCTGGAGATTCCCGGTACCTGAGGCAGAGAAACAGTCCCAGAGCATGATTGACCCCCCACCATGCGTAACAGTAGGAAAGGTGTTCTTCTCTTTGTAAGCTTCATTTTTTCTCCTCCAGACATAACGTTGATTTATAGGCCCAAACAGTTCCAGTTTTGTCTCATCACTCCATAGAACAGTTTCCCAAAACCTTTGGGGTTTGTCCAGATGATTTTTGGCATACTGGAGTCTATTTTACTTGTGCCTAGTCAGAAGTGGGGTGCGCCTGGGAGTTCTGGCATGGAGGCCTTCATCTCGTAGTGCGCGCCTTATTGTCTGGGACGAAACCTGCGTTCCCCCCTCTGCAATGTCCTGTTGTAGTTCCTCAGCGGTTACCCGGGGGTTTTTCACCACTGTACGCTTCAAATACCGGACAGCATCTTCTTTCTACCACACCCAGGTAGTGTTTCCACTGTGCCTTTAGCTTTAAACTTGCAAATTATGCTCCCAACTGTGTCTTTTGGAAGGTGTAATGTCTTTGCTATTTTCTTATATCCATATCCTTTCTTATGAAGAGAAATTACCTCCTGTCTTGACTTCTTTGACCACTCCCTGGACTTCACCAAGTTGCAAATACACCATTGACCATCTACAAGAAACTGAGCGTCACAGTCTTTTTCAATCAGTTTAATTCTTGCTCGTTATGGTTCTAATCACATCTACAGGTGTTTTCAACACCTGATTGAAAATACCTTATTCAAATTCTGTTCTTAAGAGTTATGATCTTCAAGGGGTAGAATAATTTTGTCAATGAGATATTAAGAAAAATGTCCTTTTTTGGTATTTTGTAAAATACAGTGTTACAATTTAAGTTGCATTTGTCTACTTGGCACATCTTTATTTGATATGACTATAAACAAAATACGGAATAAATGTCCTACTTGCAAAAACACCAAAATTGTGTGGGGGTTGAATAATTTTGATCACAACTGTATGTATACACACACACACACACACACACACACACACACACAGTATAGTAGTTAATAATTATTGAATTAAACGTGCTGTTTGCAACCTCCTCACAGTAACATGTTTGAAAGCAAACAATATAACAAGAACACCATCGACTAGCTTATGTTACCATTAGTGGTTTAACAAAACACATTTATTTAACAATTGTCTATATTTTTCACAATTACAAAGAGTATGTCATAACATTTGTTAATGACACGGATAAAATGATTGGTGTATATGTCAAAACCTTTGCGCAGGGAACTTGGTGTTTATGTCAAAACTTTTGCGCAGGGAACTTCTCTTCACTGCGCTTTTGAATCACTCCAAAAATAAGAGGTCAGCGGCCTCAAATAATTCAGCATCAAATCAAAACGAAAATTCTAAAAAACTATATTCATACATTATCATATATACAACTAAGCAGTTAGCTTGTTATTTAACCACTGTAGCATATTCTGTAACATAGTTTTGTCTTATCTTCATTGCAGAAGGTCGGTTAAAAGATGTCCGGGAGCGAAGACCCAAGTTGGTAATGAAAGGTTTTACTTTATCATCAGCCCATTATCATGCAGATGAAAATAATATCCCTTTTTCTACAGTCGACGCTTAACTCCGCATCATCTGTGAAGAAGTGGATCCCCAGCATCAAGAAAGAAATGGAGTATTACCTGCAGGTAATTTGCTTGTGTTTGTTGCAGTTTAAGTGAAAAATCTATGCAGTGAAATTAGGGTGGGAAGTAAAATGTCGGTGTAGAAGAGAAGGGAAACAAGCTCAATCTGTAAGTTAACACATTTATTTTACAATCCCCTCGTTGTAAATTATGCAATGTTATTTATGAAGGCCTCCCGGCTTCTTTTTCTTCGTTCTTATTTTTGGCGAAGGCACCATTTACAAATACCAGTGGCTCTGAAGGCCTTAAATTGACTCAGAAGCACCACCTGTTGTTGAAGAGTGTGAATTATGGGTGCTCTGAGTGCAGCTGTGTGGAATATTACTGCCAAAAGTTTTAACAGGAAGAAAATTGGTTTTAATCTTGCAAATGCTTTTTTTTTTAGTTGAAGAAAAATGTTTTGAAACTTGCAAAACGTTTTTTTGATGGGAAAAAAATGTATACTTGTGAATCTTTTTTTAATTGAAAGATAATGTTTTTATACTTTTACATTTTTTTTTAGCTGAAGAAAATTGTTTTTAAAAATGCGTATTGTTTTTTTATTAAAAAAAAAGTTTTTTATACTTGCCAATCTTTTTTAATTTCTAAAAAAGTATACTTGCAATTTTTATACTTGCAGAAAATTGTATTTATACTTGAAATTGTTTAATTAAAGAAAAATGTTTTTATACTTGCAAATCATTTTCTTAATTGAAGAAAATTGTTCTTTAATTTGCCTATCGTTTTTTTTGATTGAAGACAATTGTTTAATACTTGCAAATCGTTTTTTTTAATTGAAGGGGGAAAAAATACTAACGAATTGTTTTTTAGTTGAAGAAAATTGTTTTTATACTTGAAAATCAAATTTTACTTGCAGAATGTCTTTTTAATTTGCGTATGGTTCTTGCAATTGAAGAAAATGTTTTTATTTATGTGAATGTGTTTTTTAATTGAAGAAAACTGTGTTTATACTTGAGGATGTATTTTGTACTTGCAGAAAATGGTTTGTAAATTTCCATATTGTTTTTTTATTTAAAAAAAACAATCGTTTTTATACTTGCAAATTGGTTTTTTTTAAGTTGAAAAAAGTAGTTTTAGTACTTGGAAATTGTTTTTTTAATTTAAGACTAGGGAATATTTTTTTTAATTGAAGAAAACATATTTTAAATTTGCGGGGGGGGTTTTAGTTGAAGAAAATGTTTTTTATTCTCGTGAATCCCTTTTTACTTGCAGAAAATGAATTTCAGAAAATAGTTTTTTTTACTTGTGAATAATTTTTTTAAATGAAGAAAATGTAATTAAAATGTGCAGAGTTATTTTTATTTTATTTATTTTTTAGTTGAAGTCCAAGCAAATTGTCTTTACAATGACGATTTTATTTTTTAAATGGGGAAAATGTTTAGTTTTTTACTTGCGAATTGTTGTTTTTTTTTTTATTGAATTTTTTTAAACTCTGAATCGTTGAAGAAAATAGTTTTTATTCTTCCATCCATCCATCCATCTTCTTCCGCTTATCTGAGGTCGGGTCGCGGGGGCAACAACCTAAGCAGGGAAACCCAGACTTCCCTTTCCCCAGCCACTTTGTCTAGCTCTTCCCGGGGGATCCCGAGGCGTTCCCAGGCCAGCCGGGAGACATAGTCATCCCAACGTGTCCTGGGTCTTCCCCGTGGCCTCGTACCGGTTGGACGTGCCCTAAACACCTCCCTAGGGAGGCGTTCGGGTGGCATCCTGACCAGATGCCCGAACCACCTCATCTGGCTCCTCTCGATTTTTTTATTTTTGTGCATCTTTTTTTTTTATGATTGAAAACAATTGTTTAATACTTGCAAATCGTTTTTTTTTTTTAATTGAAGGGGGAAAAAATACTAACAAATTGTTTTTTAGTTGAAGAAAATAGTTTTTATACTTGCAAATCAAATTTTACTTGCAGAATGTCTTTTTAATTTGCGTATGGTTTTTGCAATTGTAGAAAATGTTTTTATACATCTGAATGTGTTTTTTAAATTGTAGAAAACTGTTTTTATACTCGAGGATGTATTTTGTACTTGCAGAAAATAGTTTGTACATTTCCATAACGTTTTTTATTAAAAAAAAAAAGTTTTTATACTTGCAATTTTTTGTTTTAAATTGAAGAAAGTAGTTTTAGTACTTACAAATTGTTTTTTTTAATTGAAAACAATGTTTTATACTTGTGTATGTGTTTTTTTTAAGTGAATAAAAGTGTTTTTATACTAGGGAATATTTTTTTTAGTTGAAGAAAACATATTTGAAATTTGCGGGGTGTTTTTTAGTTGAAAAAAAAAAAGGTTTATATTCTTGTGAATCCCTTTTTACTTGCAGAAAATGAATTTCAGAAAATATTTTTTTTTACTTGTGAAATATAATTAAAATGTGCAGAGTTATTTTTATTTGTTTTTTTTTTAGTTGAAGTTGAAGCAAATTGTCTTTACAATGGCGAATAATTTTTTTAACAGGAGAAAATGTTTGGTTTTGTACTTGCGATTCGTTGTTTTTTTTATTGAATTGTTTTAAACTCCTCCTCTCTGAGCTGCTACCTTACCGTGGTAGAGGAGTTTGCGTGTCCCAATGATCCTAGGAGCTATGTTGTCTGGGGGTTTTCATGCCCCCTGGTAGGGTCTCCCAAGACAAACAGGTCCTAGGTGAGTGATCAGACAAAGAGCAGCTCAAAGACTTCTATGGAATTACAACGAAATGAACCCAGATTTCCTTCGCCCGGACGTGGGTCACCGGGGCCTCCCTCTGGAGCCAGGCCCGGAGTTGGGGCACGATGGCGAGCGCCTGGTGGTCGGGCCTGTTCCCATGGGGCCCGGCCGGGCACAGCCCGAAGAGGCAACGTGGGTCATCCCTCCAATGGGCTCACCACTCATAGGAGGGGCCATAGAGGTCGGGTGCATTGTGAGCTGGGCGGCAGCCGAAGGCAGGGCACTTGGCGGTCCGATCCTCGGCTACAGAAGCTAGCTCTTTTGACGTGGAACGTCACCTCACTGGGGGGGAAGGAGCCTGAGCTAGTGCGCGAGGTAGAGAAGTTCCGGCTGGATATAGTCGGACTCACCTCGACGCACAGCAAGGGCTCTGGAACCAGTTCTCTCGAGAGGGACTGGACCCTCTTCCACTCTGGCGTTGCCGGCAGTGAGAGGCGACGGGCTGGGGTGGCAATTCTGGTTGCCCCCCGGCTCAAAGCCTGTACGTTTGAGTTCAACCCGGTGGACGAAAGGGTAGCCTCCCTCCGCCTTCGGGTGGGGGGACGGGTCCTGACTGTTGTTTGTGCTTACGCACCAAACAGCAGTTCAGAATACCCACCCTTTTTGGGTACACTCGAGGGAGTACTGGAAAGTGCTCCTCCGGGTGATTCCCTTGTCCTACTGGGAGACTTCAACGCTCATGTTGGCAACGACAGTGAAACCTGGAGAGGCGTGATTGGGAAGAATGGTCGCCCGGATCTAAACCCGAGTGGTGTTTTGTTATTGGACTTTTGTGCTCGTCACAGTTTGTCGATAACAAACACCATGTTCAAACATAAGGGTGTCCATATGTGCACTTGGCACCAGGACACCCTAGGCCGCAGTTCCATGATCGACTTTGTAGTTGTGTCATCGGATTTGCGGCCTTATGTTTTGGACACTCGGGTGAAGAGGGGGCGGAGCTTTCTACCGATCACCACCTGGTGGTGAGTTGGCTGCGATGGTGGGGGAGGATGCCGGACAGACCTGGCAGGCCCAAGCGCATTGTGAGGGTCTGCTGGGAACGTCTGGCAGAGTCTCCTGTCAGAGAGAGTTTCAATTCACACCTCCGGGAGAACTTTGAACATGTCACGAGGGAGGTGCGGGACATTGAGTCCGAGTGGACCATGTTCCGAACCTCTATTGTCGAGGCGGCTGATTGGAGCTGTGGCCGCAAGGTTGTTGGTGCTTGTCGTGGCGGTAATCCCAGAACCCGTTGGTGGACACCAGCAGTGAGGGATGCCGTCAAGCTGAAGAAGGAGTCCTATCGGGTTCTTTTGGCTAATAGGACTCCGGAGGCAGTGGACGGGTACCGACGGGCCAAGCGGTGTGCAGCTTTAGCGGTCGCGGAGGCAAAAACTCGGACATGGGAAGAGTTTGGGGAAGCCATGGAAAACGACTTCCGGACGGCTTCGAAGCGATTCTGGACCACCATACGCCGCCTCAGGAAGGGGAAGCAGTGCACTATCAACACCGTGTATGGTGCGGATGGTGTTCTGCTGACTTCGACTGCGGATGTTGTGGATCGGTGGAGGGAATACTTCGAAGACCTCCTCAATCCCACCAACACGTCTTTCTTTGAGGAAGCGGTGCCTGGGGAATCTGTAGTGGACTCTCCTATTTCTGGGGCTGAGGTCGCTGAGGTAGTTAAAAAGCTCCTCGGCGGCAAGGCCCCGGGGGTGGATGAGATCCGCCCGGAGTTCCTTAAGGCTCTGGATGCTGTGGGGCTGTCTTGGTTGACAAGACTTTGCAGCATCGCGTGGACATCGGGGGCGGTACCTCTGGATTGGCAGACCGGGGTGGTGGTCCCTCTCTTTAAGAAGGGGGACCGGAGGGTGTGTTCCAACTATCGTGGGATCACACTCCTCAGCCTTCCCGGTAAGGTTTATTCAGGTGTACTGGAGAGGAGGCTTCGCCGGATAGTCGAACCTCGGATTCAGGAGGAACAGTGTGGTTTTCGTCCTGGTCGTGGAACTGTGGACCAGCTCTATACTCTCGGCAGGGTTCTTGAGGGTGCATGGGAGTTTGCCCAACCAGTCTACATGTGCTTTGTGGACTTGGAGAAGGCATTCGACCGTGTCCCTCGGGAAGTCCTGTGGGGAGTGCTCAGAGAGTATGGGGTATCGGAATGTCTTATTGTGGCAGTCCGCTCCCTGTATGATCAGTGTCAGAGCTTGGTCCGCATTGCTGGCAGTAAGTCGGACACGTTTCCAGTGAAGGTTGGACTCCGCCAAGGCTGTCCTTTGTCACCGATTCTGTTCATAACTTTTATGGACAGAATTTCTAGGCGCAGTCAAGGCGTTGAGGGGTTCCGGTTTGGTGGCCACGGGATTAGGTCTCTGCTTTTTGCAGATGATGTAGTCCTGATGGCTTCATCTGGCCGGGATCTTCAGCTCTCACTGGATCGGTTCGCAGCCGAGTGTGAAGCGACCGGAATGAGAATCAGCACCTCCAAGTCCGAGTCCATGGTTCTTGCCCGGAAAAGGGTGGAGTGCCATCTCCGGGTTGGGGAGGAGACCCTGCCCCAAGTGGAGGAGTTCAAGTACCTAGGAGTCTTGTTCACGAGTGGGGGAAGAGTGGATCGTGAGATCGACAGGCGGATCGGTGCGGCGTCTTCAGTAATGCGGACGTTGTATCGATCCGTTGTGGTGAAGAAGGAGCTGAGCCGGAAGGCAAAGCTCTCAATTTACCGGTCGATCTACGTTCCCATCCTCACCTATGGTCATGACCGAAAGGATAAGATCACGGGTACAAGCGGCCGAAATGAGTTTCCTTCGCCGGGTAGGCGGGGCTCTCCCTTAGAGATAGGGTGAGAAGCTCTGCCATCCGGGAGGAGCTCAAGGTAAAGCCGCTGCTCCTCCACATCGAGAGGAGCCAGATGAGGTGGTTCGGGCATCTGGTCAGGATGCCACCCGAACGCCTCCCTAGGGATGTGTTTAGGGCACGTCCAGCTGGTAGGAGGCCACGGGGAAGACCCAGGACACGTTGGAAAGACTATGTCTCCCGGCTGGCCTGGGAACGCCTCGGGATCCCCCGGGAAGAGCTAGACGAAGTGGCTGGAGATAGGGAAGTCTGGGCTTCCCTGCTTAGGCTGCTGCCCCCGCGACCCGACCTCGGATAAGCGGAAGATGATGGATGGATGGATGGATGTTTTAAACTCTGAATCGTTGAAGAAAACAGTTTTTATTCTTGTGAATCGTTATTTTATTTGAAGAAAATTTTTCTTCCACTTGCAAATAATTTTGGACTTTCAGCAAATAGTTTTTTTACTTGCGAATCGTTTTTTTCATTGAAGAAAGTGTATTAAAAATTTGCCGAGTTTTTTTTCATTTGTTCTTTTTAGTAGATATATATTGTTTTCATACTTAAAGTTGTTTTTAAATTTGCTGATAGTTTTTTTTTAGTTTGTAGAAAACTGTTTTTGCAATTGCGGATCATGTTTTTAATTGGAGGAAATGTTTGTTTTACTTGCGAATCATTTTTTTAATTGAAGAAAATGTATTAAAAAATTTGCAGTTTTTTTCTTTAGTTGAAGCAAATTGTATTCATACTTAAAATTGTTTTTAAATTTGCGTCTTGTTTTTTTTTTAGTTTGATGAAAACTGTTTTTACAATTGCGAATCATGTTTTTATTTGGAGAAAATGTTTTTTTTCAACTTGCGAATCCATTTTTTTTCTATTGATTTTTTTTTTTTAACTTCTGAATGAACATTTGTGTGTGTTGTTTTGGCAGGAATTTCACTCCATTAATCTACAAATGTTTTGTTTCACCTCTTCCCAGCAATCCCAGCTCACCCATTACCCCGAGAGGAAGATAGCAGAGTTCCAGGTAAACATGGAGGCTTTAGAAAAGGAGTACAAGCGTTTCGTTACCAAGCTGCGTGTGCTCGACCCCGCCTGTAAGCACAAGCCCTGGACCCCGAGAGCCTATTGTAAGAGGAGAGCGGAGAAGGACGAGTCGGCGACGAGCATCGGTCAGTGCATGCGGTTAAAACTCAAACATTGGTGCACGTAGATGAGACCTGGGCAAATTAAGCAAAATTAAGATTTTCAATCTGGCCTGCTGGACATTCGCAAATTATTTTTTTAGATCTTTAAGATGGAAAGTGTAGCTGCTACTATGATGTGCAGTGATGTTTTAGAAATGACCCTAAGTTTTGAACTATACAAAGTATTTCAATGGTTGGAATCTGCGCTTTTGCAACTACTTACTATGGTCATCTAATTAGTTACATGGTCATCTAAGTCCCAGCAGCTCAGAAGAGGTACCAAGCATGGTGGGTGGGGAGCGTTTCCATAGAGCGTCAGTCGGAAATGTGGGTGTCAGGGACAGACGCGGAAGGAGATTTTTACAAAAAAGTTCTAAAGCTTAGTGACGTATCAAATATATCAGATCATAGTTTGTTGTTTTTTACCTTTTGCGTTAATATTTTGCTGTTTGTTGCACTTTTGTTGCGTTTCACTTGATTGTAAAATATGTGGATGGAGAGGGGGTGTGACGTTTATATGTTGTCAATATTCAGTGTTTTATCCATCCATCCATTTTCAAATTAAATCAAATAAAATCAACTTTGTTTATAGAGCACATTTAAAATTTACCACATGGGTAGCCAAAGTGCTCTACAATAAGCAGGTTAAAGGATAATACGAGAACCGAGCAAACACTACATAACACAAACAGAACACGATAAAAAATAAATAAATAAAACATAAAAACAAGTTCACAGCAGGTGTATTATGGGGCGCCATTGCTGGATGGATATCACTCAGTGTTAAAAGCCATGGAATAAAAGTATGTTTTTAAGAGAGATTTAAAAACAAGAAGAGAGGAGGCTTGTCTAACACTCAGAGGTAGGTCGTTCCAGAGCTTGGGAGCTTTTCTACCGCTTGTCCAGTTCGTGCTGGACAGCTGTAGCTTTCAGCTGCATTCGGGCGGAAGGCGGGGTGCATCCTGGACAAGTCGCCATCTCATCGCAGGGCCAACACAGATAGACAGACAACATTCACACACTTAGTGTTGCCAATCAACCTATAGTATGATTTAAAGTAAAAAAAAAAAAAATTGTCTCACACACACTGGGTGTGGTGAAATTTGTCATCTGCATTGGATCCATCCCCATGTTCACCCCCTGGGAGGTGAGGGGAGCAGCGAGCAGTAGCGGTGGCCTGCGCTCGGGAATCACTAATGTTAACATTATGTTGAAAAACATTTCGGATCGGTTATTGTTTGAAGAGTTCTTCACGGTGGCAGAGGGGTTAGTGCGTCTGCCTCACAATACGAAGGTCTTGAGTAGTCAGGGTTCAATCCCGGGCTCAGGATCTTTCTGTGTGGAGTTTGCATGTTCTCCCCGGGACTGCGTGGGTTCCCTCCGAGTACTCCGGCTTCCTCCCACTTCCAAAAACATACACCTGGGGATAGGTTGATTGGCAACACTAAATGGTCCCTAGTGTGTGAATGTTGTCTATCCATCTGTGTTGGCCCCGCGATGAGGTGGAGACTTGTCCAGGGTGTACCCTGCCTTCCGCCCGATTGTAGCCGAGATAGGCGCCAGCGACTCCAAAAAGGGAATAAGCGGTAGAAAATTGATGGATGGATGGATCCCATATTCCAATATTTGATCTGTTATCATCAAAACCAAATGCCGTTTTTTTCCACTGATATCATCTCCATAGCTTGTGTATACAGTTGTGATCAAAATGATTCAACCCCCACAGAATTTTGATGTTTTAGCAAGTTGGACATTTATTCCGTATTTTGTCTATTGTCACGCTTCGCGGCGCACTTGCTGCGCGGAGTTGCCACTTCGTGGATGCACACACTACCAGTCAGCAGGATTGCAGGTAAGAATAAGTTTTAATATAATAAAACAAAAGAACACTTGTGCAAAAAAGGGGAAAAACAAAGCGCGTGCCAATGCACGGAAAGCTAACGCTAAAAACGTAGCAGGAAAACAGAAAACATTAAACGACGTGCCACACGCACGTGAAGCTAAGGTGGAACTTGGCACAAAATAATCGAGGACACAAGGATACAAAACGTGACGTGTTGCGAAAAGCAAGTAATGGACCGAGGACGAACTAAGGAATCAGGTTGGCTTAAATACACAAATAATTATTAGAAACAGGTGTGTGACAGGAGCCCGTGCGGAGGAACACAATATGTTGCCATGGTGACTAACACAAACAAGGAAGTGCTCAAACAAGGATCGGCAGAGTCCAGAAACAAAACATGAACAAAGACATATAAAAAGGTCAAAACCATAAACGATCCGAGTCACGGATCGTGACATTTGTAGTCATATCAAATAAAGATGTGTCAAATAGACAAATGCAACTTCAATTGTAACACTGTATTTTACAAAATACCAAAAAAGGACATTTTTCTTCATATCTCATTGACAAAATGATTCAACCCCCTAGTTCCATGCATCTTTAGTACTTAGTAGAACACCCTTTGGCAGTAATGACATCCTTCAAAGGTGATACATAACCGGACACAAGCTTCTTGCAACCATCTACAGGTATTTTAGCCCATTCCTCTTGGGCAAAGGCCTCCAGTTCATTCATATTCTTGGGCTTGCGTGCTGCAACTGCCTTCTTCAAGTCCCACCACAGCTTTTTTATAGGATTTAGGTCTGGCGACTGTGAAGGCCACTCCAGAGTCTTCCAGCCCTTCTTCTGCAACCACTCTGATGTTGATTTGGAGGTATGCTTGGGATCCTTGTCCTGTTGGAAGGTCCAATGTCTCCCAAGCCTCAGCTTCGTCACTGACTTCATGACATTTGCAGCTAATATAGCCTGCTAGGAAATATAATTCATAATGCTTTCAACGCGCTGGAGATTCCCGGTACCTGAGGCAGAAAAACAGTCCCAGAGCATGATTGACCCCCCACCATGCGTAACAGTAGGAAAGGTGTTCTTCTCTTTGTAAGCTTCATTTTTTCTCCTCCAGACATAACGTTGATTTATAGGCCCAAAGAGTTCCAGTTTTGTCTCATCACTCCATAGAACAGTTTCCCAAAACTTTTGGGATTTGTCCAGATGATTTTTGGCATACTGGAGTCTATTTTACTTGTGCCTGGTAGTCAGATGTGGGGTGCGCCTGGGAGTTCTGGCATGGAGGCCTTCATCTCGTAGTGCGCGCCTTATTGTCTGGGACGAAACCTGCGTTCCCCCCTCTGCAATGTCCTGTTGTAGTTCCTCAGCTGTTACCCGGGGGTTTTTCACCACTGTACGCTTCAAATACCGGACAGCATCCTCTTTCTACCACGCGCAGGTAGTCTTTCCACTGTGCCTTTAGCTTTAAACTTGCAAATTATGCTCCCAACTGTGTCTCTTGGAATGTGTTATGTCTTTGCTATTTTCTTATATCCATATCCTTTCTTATGAAGAGAAATTACCTCCTCTCTTGACTTCTTTGACCACTCCCTGGACTTCACCATGTTGCAAATACACCATTGACCATCTACAAGAAGCTGAGCGTCACAGTCTTTTTCAATCAGTTTAATATTTGCTCGTTATGGTTCTAATCACATCTTCAGGTGTTTTCAACACTTGATTGAAAATACTTTATTCAAATTCTGTTCTTAAGAGTTATGATCTTCAAGGGGTTGAATAATTTTGTCAATGAGATATTAAGAGAAATGACACTGTTTGGTATGTTACAAAATATAATGTTGTAATTCAAGTTGCATTTGTCTATTTAATGCATCTTTATTTGATATGACTATAAACAAAATACGGAATAAATGTCCAACTTGCTAAAACACCAAAATTGTGTGGGGGTTGAATAATTTTGATCACAACTGTACAAGTCAGAATGTGTTGGACTATCAATATCTATCCATTTCTTTAATATTACCCTTTTTGTTTTTATGCATATTGAAATAAGTGCATTTTTACACTTTCTTCCGTTTTTTTAAGGCGGTCTGTCATAAGGTTTTTAGCATTCAATCAGACATGATTGTTATTGGTGTTCCTAAAAATCAGACACATTTATTTGTCTCTTAATTTGTCCCCCAGAGTTAAAATAATTTCCCAAGATGGAAGTAAAGATGATATTTTTTGCTTGATCTTGCAGTGAAGACGAAGCCGTTGCCTTTTGAGACGTCCGGCTGCCAGATTGAAGGCGAGTTTTCCCCCGGCAGAACGCCAACCGAACCGTTCAACGGCGCTCAGGGCAGTCCCATCCCAACCTCAGGATGCACGGAGGACCAGGACCAGGACCAGGACCAGGACCGGCCGCTCTCCTTCGACCGGACTCGCCTGGCTATGGCCTCTGCCGCCTTCAGAGGCGCGTCGGACCAGCCGGGCTCCTCTCAGACACAAAACTTAGCGAGGATGTTGCAGCTCTCCCTGCCAAATCTGGGTAATTCTGCTGCCATGGGGAGAGATGGCCACTTGTCAGCAGCAGGGGGTGCTGTTGTCCAACAGAAAGCTGCAGTGGAGAAACCGAGGACTTCCCGTGGAGAAACGCAGCGGAGGACGGGTCATGTCCTCGGACTGGATTGTTACTCTTCTTCCGGTGAGGAGTCTGTCTGACACGTTACGTTTTAACCCTTTCCTGACCTTAAAACCCACTTGTTTGCTCCACTTTTGAGAGAACAGGCAGTTCAAGAGAGAATTGTAGAAATAGAAGAGCGAGGCTTCGCTACCTATCTTAAAATGAAGCTTGGATGGACCCGCCACATTTGTGTCAGTCAGCTGCAAACTGGATTATTCATTTTCTGAATGGACTAAATACGTTTGTGTGTGTTGTTTTGGCAGGAATTCCACTCCCTTAAACTACAAATGTTTTGTTTCACCTCTTCCCAGCAATCCCAGCTCACCCCGAGAGGAAGATAGCAAAGTTCCAGGTAAACATGGAGGCTTTAGAAAAGGAGTACAAGCGGGATTTTTTTTTTAAATATTTCCTTCAGTGAATAGGCTAATGTAGCATGATGTTGCTACCAGTGCTGGGCAATATGGCCTTTTTTTAATATCTCGATATTTTTAGGCCATGTCACGATACAAGATATACAGTGGGGCAAAAAAGTATTTAGTCAGCCAGCGATTGTGCAAGTTCTCCCACTTAAAATGATGACAGAGGTCTGTAATTTTCATCATAGGTACACTTCAACTGTGAAATGAATGTGAAAAAAATCCAGGAATTTACATTGTATGAATTTTAAAGAATTTATTTGTAAATTATGGTGGAAAATAAGTATTTGGTCAACCATTGAAAGCTCTCACTGATGGATTGAAGGCGAGTGTCTTGGAAGGAGGATTTTGGCCCAAAATCTCAAGATACATGGCCCCATTCATTCTTTCCTTAACACGGATCAATCGTCCTGTCCCCTTAGCAGAAAAACCGCCCCAAAATGTTTCCACCCCCATGCTTCACAGTAGGTGTGGTGTTCTTGGGATGCAACTCAGTATTCTTCTTCCTCCAAACACGACGAGTTGAGTTTATACCAAAACCGATACATGGATGATACAGCAGAGGATTGGGAGAATGTCATGTGGTCAGATGAAACCAAAATAGAACTTTTTGGTATAAACTCAACTCGTTGTATATATACGTGTATATACATACATGTATATATGTATGTATATATGTATATACATGTATATACATATATGTATGTATATACATATATATACATGTATATACGTGTATATACATGTATATATACATGTATATACATGTACTATATGTATATACATGTTTGTATATACATGTATGTATGTACATGTATGTACATGTATATACATACATGTATGTGTATGTATGTATATACATGTATGTATGTACATGTATGTACATGTATATACATACATGTATGTGTATGTATGTATATACATGTACGTACATGCATGTACATTTATGTACGTACGTGTATGTACATGTATGTACGTGTATATAAATGTACATACATACATGTATATACATGTATGTATGTACATGCATGTATATACATGTGGTCAGATGAAACCAAAATAGAACTTTTTGGTATAAACTCAACTCGTCGTATATATACGTGTATATACATACATGTATATATGTATGTATATATGTATATACATATATGTATGTATATACATATATATACATGTATATACGTGTATATACATGTATATATACATGTATATACATGTACTATATGTATATACATGTATGTATATACATGTATGTATGTACATGTATATACATACATGTATATACATCCATGTATCTACATGTATATACATACATGTACGTACATGTATATACATACATGTATGTACATGTATGTGTATGTATGTATATACATGTACGTACATGCATGTACATTTATGTACGTACGTGTATGTACATGTATGTACGTGTATATAAATGTATATACATGTATGTATGTACATGCATGTATATACATGTGTATACATATGTGTATTAATACATGTATATACATGTATATATACATATATGTATATACATGTGTATATATACAAATACATGTGTGTATATATACAAATATATACATGTGTATATATACATATATATACACATGTATACATATACATATATATATACATGTATACATATACATGTGTATATATACAAATATATACACATGTATACATATACATATATACATGTGTATATATACACATATATATACACATGTCTATATATGAATTAAAAACATAGTTTTGTTTGACAAAAAAGGGTGGAAAACAAACAAACAAAAAAACAACATAAATAAACTAAAACATTCTGAAATGAGGGATAGATGTAGACTTCAGAGATTTAAGCGTTGGAAATAAAATGTATGTATGCCCTGGCACACCATTATCATTTTTTCATGACCCAAGCAAAACACTTTTTTACACTTTTATACTGAAATAAATACACTTACAACTTATTAAATAAAAACAGCAGCGGTAAAGTTTCGATCCATGAAGGAAAGAAGAAAGTGAATGAATGTTTATAACTGAATACATTTACATATGCATACACATTTGTCTTCTTTTTTTTATTATTATTTTTAATGGAATTAAGTAACATTTATGACAACCTTTTTCCAAAACACGATATAGAATGTGAGATACAACACGATAATGAACACGTTTATCATTTTGTTTTCAAAACGCTTACAAAAAAGTAGGACCCCAAAAATTTACCGTGGGACCCCATTTTTATGACTTGATGGGGTCCCTGGGACCCCATTTTAAAAATCCCCAGCGCTAACACAGCAGTCAACAGAGGAGAAAAAATGCATTCTTTAAATAAATATCTATCCATTTTTCTACCGCTTATTCCCCTTTTGGGGTCGCGGGGGGCGCTGGCGCCTATCTCAGCTACAATCGGGCGGAAGGCGGGGTACACCCTGGACAAGTCGCCACCTCATCGCAGGGCATTTAAATAAATATTTTATTTATAAAGCAAGTTCGAGTATCACTGTCAAATTTTCACCTACTCCCGGCCTTGCATCACATATATGTGTCCTCTTTTTGGGATTTCAGAATATGGTCAGCCTAGCTCAGGTGACTACAAGCCGCTGTTTGCTACCAACTTTGAGCCGATGCTATGTGTTTGCATTGCTCCCTTGTTAGTTTTGCTGTGGTGCAGCATGGAGCCGCTCCACTCGGGAGAATTGTGGCAAGCCATAATTTCCTCACAACCCGGAAAAAAAGACAAGTGTGGGACGTGAAGGTTCGCCGTCAGCACCGCAGAGACGTTGATTCCAGCGTCTTGTGCCAGGTAAACATGACACAACGGCTGCGTTTTGTTCAGAAGAGAACACACAGAAGCTCATATAAATATTAACAAATTAAAGAGACTATCTCTGAATCTCAGTAAAACAACCTCTTATTTTTTTTAGGTTTACACCTCAGCGTCAAAATTATGTTGCATGACAAATGATAGCTGTTAGCATGCTAACATTAGTATACTAGCTTTTTAAGGTAAATGTGTAGGTATACACCCCAGTGTCAAAATTATGTTACTTGACGAAGGATACCTCTTCGCATGCTAACGTTAGGATATTTTATTTTTTAAGCTAATTTTGCAGGTATACACCTCAGCGTCAAAATGATGTTACTTGACGAATGATAGCTGTTAGCATGCTAACGTTAATATACTAGATTTTTAAGCTATTTTATTTAGGTATACACTTCAGCATCAAAATTATGTTGCTTGACGAATGATACCTGTTAGCATGCTAACGTTGGTGTACTAGCTTTTTTTAGGTACACACCTCAACGTCAAAATGATGTTACTTGACAAATGATACCTGTTAGCATGCTAACGTTAGTATATTTTATTTTCTAAGCTAATTTTGCAGGTATACACCTCAGCATCAAAATTATGTTGGTTGACGAATGATACCTGTTAGCATGCTAACGTTAGTATAGTAGCTCTTTTTAACCTGATTTTATACATATACAACTCAGCATCAAAATTATGTTTCTTGACGAATGATACCTGTTAGCATGCTAACATTGGTGTACTAGCTTTTTTTAGGTACACACCTCAACGTCAAAATGATGTTACTTGACAAATGATAGCTGTTAGCATGCTAACGTTAGTATATTTTATTCTTTAAGCTAATTTTTCAGGTATACACCTCAGCGTCAAAATGATGTTGCTTGACAGATGATAGCTGTTAGCATGCTAACATTAGTATACTAGCTTTTTAAGCTAAATGTGTAGGTATACACCCCAATGTCAAGATTATGTTACTTGACGAAGGACACCTCTTCGCATGCTAACGTTAGTATATTTTATTTTTTAAGCTAATTTTGCAGGTATTCACCTCAGCGTCAAAATGATGTTACTTGACGAATGATAGCTGTTAGCATGCTAACGTTAATATACTAGATTATTTAAGCTATTTTGTTTAGGTATACACCTCAGCATCAAAATTATGTTGCTTGACGAATGATACCTGTTAGGATGCTAACGTTAGTATAGTAGATCTTTTTAACCTGATTTTGTACATATACAACTCAGCATCAAAATTATGTTTCTTGACGAATGATACCTGTTAGCATGCTAACGTTGGTGTACTAGCTTTTTTTAGGTACACACCTCAACGTCAAAATAATGTTACTTGACAAATGATACCTGTCAGCATGCTAACGTTAGTATATTTTATTTTTTAAGCTAATTTTGCAGGTATACACCTCAGCGTGAAAATGTTACTTGACAAATGATAGCTGTTAGCATGCTAACATTAGTATACTAGCTTTTTAAGCTAAATGTGTAGGTATACACCTCAGCATCAAAATTATGTTGCTTGACGAATGATACCTGTTAGCATGCTAATGTTAGTATCGTAGCTCTTTTTATCCTGATTTTGTACGTATACAACTCAGCATCAAAATTATGTTTCTTGACGAATGATACCTGTTAGCATGCTAACGTTGGTGTACTAGCTTTTTTTAGGTACTCACCTCAACGTCAAAATGATGTTACTTGACAAATGATACCTGTTAGCATGCTAACGTTAGTATATTTTATTTTTTAAGCTAATTTTGCAGGTATACACCTCAGCGTCAAAATGATGTTACTTGACGAATGATAGCTGTTAGCATGCCAACGTTAATATACTAGATTTTTTAAGCTATTTTGTTTAGGTATACACCTCAGCATCAAAATTATGTTGGTTGACGAATGATACCTGTTAGCATGCTAACGTTAGTATAGTAGCTCTTTTTAACCTGATTTTGTACATATACAACTCAGCATCAAAATTATGTTTCTTGACAAATGATACCTGTTAGCATGCTAACGTTGGTGTGCTAGCTTTTTTTAGATACACACCTCAACGTCAAAATGATGTTACTTGACAAATTATACCTGTTAGCATGCTAACGTTAGTATATTTTATTTTTTAAGCTAATTTTGCAGGTATACACCTCAGCGTCAAAATGATTTTGCTTGACAAATGATAGCTGTTAGCATGCTAACATTAATATACTAGCTTTTTAAGCTAAATGTGTAGGTATACACCCCAGCGTCAAATTTATGTTACTTGACAAAGGATACCTCTTCGCATCCTAATGATAGTATATTTTATTTTTTGAGCTAATTTTGCAGGTATACACCTCAGCATCAAAATTATGTTACTTGACAAATGATACCTGTTAGCATGCTAACGTTAGTATAGTAGCTCTTTTTAACCTGATTTTATACATATACAACTCAGCATCAAAATTATGTTTCTTGACGAATGATACCTGTTAGCATGCTAACATTGGTGTACTAGCTTTTTTTAGGTACACACCTCAACGTCAAAATGATGTTACTTGACAAATGATAGCTGTTAGCATGCTAACGTTAGTATATTTTATTCTTTAAGCTAATTTTTCAGGTATACACCTCAGCGTCAAAATGATGTTGCTTGACAGATGATAGCTGTTAGCATGCTAACATTAGTATACTAGCTTTTTAAGCTAAATGTGTAGGTATACACCCCAATGTCAAAATTATGTTACTTGACGAAGGACACCTCTTCGCATGCTAACGTTAGTATATTTTATTTTTTAAGCTAATTTTGCAGGTATTCACCTCAGCGTCAAAATGATGTTACTTGACGAATGATAGCTGTTAGCATGCTAACGTTAATATACTAGATTATTTAAGCTATTTTGTTTAGGTATACACCTCAGCATCAAAATTATGTTGCTTGACGAATGATACCTGTTAGGATGCTAACGTTAGTATAGTAGATCTTTTTAACCTGATTTTGTACATATACAACTCAGCATCAAAATTATGTTTCTTGACGAATGATACCTGTTAGCATGCTAACGTTGGTGTACTAGCTTTTTTTAGGTACACACCTCAACGTCAAAATAATGTTACTTGACAAATGATACCTGTCAGCATGCTAACGTTAGTATATTTTATTTTTTAAGCTAATTTTGCAGGTATACACCTCAGCGTCAAAATGATTTTGCTTGACAAATGATAGCTGTTAGCATGCTAACATTAATATACTAGCTTTTTAAGCTAAATGTGTAGGTATACACCCCAATGTCAAAATTATGTTACTTGACGAAAGATACCTCTTCGCATGCTAACGTTAGTATATTTTATTTTTTAAGCTAATTTTGCAGGTATACACCTCAGCGTCAAAATGATGTTGCTTGACAAATGATAGCTGTTAGCATGCTAACATTAGTATACTAGCGTTTTAAGCTAAATGTGTAGGTATACACCCCAGTGTCAAAATTATGTTACTTGACGAAGGATACCTCTTCGCATGCTAACGTTAGTATATTTTATTTTTTAAGCTAATTTTGCAGGTATACACCTCAGCGTCAAAATGATGTTACTTGACGAATGATAGCTGTTAGCATGCTAACGTTAATATACTAGATTATTTAAGCTATTTTGTTTAGGTATACACCTCAGCATCAAAATTATGTTGCTTGACGAATGATACCTGTTAGCATGCTAACATTAGTATCGTAGCTCTTTTTATCCTGATTTTGTACATATACAACTCAGCATCAAAATTATGTTTCTTGACGAATGATACCTGTTAGCATGCTAACGTTGGTGTACTACCTTTTTTTAGGTACTCACCTCAACGTCAAAATGATGTTACTTGACAAATGATACCTGTTAGCATGCTAACGTTAGTATATTTTATTTTTCAAGCTAATTTTGCAGGTATATACCTCAGCGTCAAAATGATGTTACTTGACGAATGATAGCTGTTAGCATGCCAACGTTAATATACTAGATTTTTTAAGCTATTTTGTTTAGGTATACACCTCAGCATCAAAATTATGTTGGTTGACGAATGATACCTGTTAGTAGGCTAACGTTAGTATAGTAGCTCTTTTTAACCTGATTTTGTACATATACAACTCAGCATCAAAGTTATGTTTCTTGACAAATGATACCTGTTAGCATGCTAACGTTGGTGTACTAGCTTTTTTTAGGTACACACCTCAACGTCAAAATGATGTTACTTGACAAATGATACCTGTTAGCATGCTAACGCTAGTATATTTTATTTTTTAAGCTAATTTTGCAGGTATACACCTCAGCGTCAAAATGATTTTGCTTGACAAATGATAGCTGTTAGCATGCTAACATTAATATACTAGCTTTTTAAGCTAAATGTGTAGGTATACACCCCAGTGTCAAAATTATGTTACTTGACAAAGGATACCTCTTCGCATGCTAATGATAGTATATTTTATTTTTTTGAGCTAATTTTGCAGGTATACACCTCAGCATCAAAATTATGTTACTTGACAAATGATACCTGTTAGCATGCTAACGTTAGTATAGTAGCTCTTTTTAACCTGATTTTGGACATATACAACTCAGCATCAAAATGATGTTTCTTGACGAATGATACCTGTTAGCATGCTAACGTTGGTGTACTAGCTTTTTTTAAGCTTTTTTTTTTTTTTAGGTACACACCTCAACGTCAAAATGGTGTTACTTGACAAATGATACCTGTTAGCATGCTAACGTTGGTATATTTTATTTTTTAAGCTAATTTTGTAGGTATACACCTCAGTGTCAATATGATGTTACTTGACGAATGATAGCTGTTAGCATGCTAACGTTAATATTCTAGATTTTTACGCTATTTTGTTTCGGTATACACCTCAGCATCAAAATTATGTTGCTTGACGAATGATACCTGTTAGCATGCCAATGTTAATACACTAGCTTTTTTATTTTTTAAAGCTAATTATGCAGGTACGGTATACACCTTAGCGTCAAAATGAAGTTACTTGACGAATGATACCAGTTCACATGCTAACGTTGGTAAACTACATTTTTTTTAAGCAATTATTTTTAGGTATACACATCAGCGTCAAAATTATGTTACTTGACAAATGATACCTTTTAGCATGCTAATGTTAGTATAGTAGATCTTTTTAACCTGATTTTTTACATATACAACTCAGCATCAAAATTATGTTTCTTGACGAATGATACCTGGTAGCATGCTAACGTTGGTGTACTAGCTTTTTTTAAGCTTTTTTTTTTTTTTAGGTACACACCTCAACGTCAAAATGATGTTACTTGACAAATGATACCTGTTAGCATGCTAACGTTAGTATTTTAGCTTTTTTTTAACCTAATTTTGTTCGTATACAAGTCAGCGTCAAAATTGTTACTTGACGAATGATACCTCTTAGCATGCAAACGTTAATACTCTAACTTTTTTTAAGCAATTTTTTTTAGGTATGCACCTCAGCGTCAAAATTATGTTACTTGACGAATGATACCTGTTAGCATGCTTACGTTAGTATATTAGCTTTTTTTAGAACTAATTATGCAGGTATACACCTCAGCGTCAAAATTATGTCGCTTGACGAATGATACCTGTTAGCATGCTAACGTTGGTATACTAGATTTTTTTAAGCTATTTTTTATAGGTATACACCTCAGCGTCAAAATGATATCCCTTGACAAATGATGCCGTTAGCTAGCTTTTTAAAAGCTAATTTTCAGGGTTAGCATGCTAACAGTAGCATATTAGCTTTATTTCTAGCTAATTGTGCAGGTATACACCTCAGCGTCAAAATGATGTCACTTGACAAATGATGCCGTTAGCTAGCTTTTTAAAAGCTAATTTTAAGGGTTGGCATGCTAACAGTAGCATATTAGCTTTATTTCTAGCTAATTTTGCAGGTGTACACCTCAGAGTCAAAACTATGTTGTTTGACAAATGATACCTGATATCATGCTAACGTTAGTATACCAGAATTTTTAAGCTTATTTTGTAGGTATACACCTCATTCATATTTTGACGTTTAACATTAGCATGCTAGCATTTTAAACACATTTTTTAGGTACACGCCTCAGAGTCATATATCTTGGTACTCGACGCATGTTACAATTAGCATTTTAGAATGGTAACACAAGCACAGTATTCACTAATGTGTCAGGTTCACGCCTCATCGTCATATATTTTGGTATTCACTGATGCTAAGTGTTAGCTGTTGTTAGCATGTAAGCATTTTTTTGTTGCTTGACGCTATCTGGCCAGCGTGTTAGCATTTCAGATCGGCTTTGGCTTTTCGACAATCACAGAAAACATCTACCGACTTTGCATTTTCTGGTTCTTTGAAAAATATCTATACATTGTACTGGTTTTGAAAGAGAGAACTACAAAAATGGCCCCTGCTTGATTCATTTGTCAGTCTGTGGCCCTCAGTGGAAAAAGTTTGGGCACCCCTGTACTAAACCATGGCATTACCGCTGCTCACCAGCAGGGACTGCGTTATTAATAGTGGAATTTTCCCATTGCGTTTTGATTAGTGACAGAGCAGGAAGGGGCTGGGAATAGGTTTGTGGTAAAACTTCCTATAAAGTGTTGTGTCATTAATTAATGGCTTGATTAAGGGTCCCTACGCATTACTTGTGATGAGTTTTTTGCAGAAGGAAAAAAAGCCTGGCACCTCATTATGATCATGGTGGTCACACACTGTTGTGGGACGGCATTGAGGAGGTGCCCCAATTCCGCCAAGGTGGTTTTATTGTGCACAAAAGACGGCGAGTGGACTCATGCCCCGACTGCGTTTGACATTTGAGTAATTTCCTAGGTCTGGTGTGCACGACCTTGTGGAAACAACAGGTTGTGTCAGCTTTAGTTCTCGCACACCTGCCCGCAAGAGCCTATTAACCGGCAAGATGCAGAAATGATTCACAGGCTCCTGTGCAGCGGCGGTGAGCTGACACAGCACTTTTTTTTTGCACCGGCTAACCTCAGCCAGACTGTTACGCCGCTGCAAGGAGCGCTTTCAGTATCGCACGTCAGGGAAACGCATGCTGAATACTGCACCATCAATACCGAAAGTAAAAAATAAAAAAAAAAATAGATGAGAGGTTTTTCTGAAGAAAGGGATCTGTCATTGTTTGAAAACCTTTTTTTCCCCTGTAAAACGTGACTTATAAATTGTACAAACTCATCAGAAAAACAAGCTGTTACTGGATTGAAATGCACAATAGCAATGTGTGTCAATATCTCATTTACTATACTGTCCAAAACAGTGCTTATATATATATATATATATATATATATATATATATATATATATATATATATAAATAAAAATGTTATACATAACTAAATATATACAAATGTTATACATAACTAAATATATATATATATATATATATATATATAGTTATGTATAACATTTTTATTTTATTTATTTAAACTCAAGTACCCCCTGTGCATTGTAAATATATACGTTTACCTCTCGGCAAAGTATGACCAGTACAGAACTTGTAAGTTAGGTTTATTGGAACTGAAAGAAAAAATATATGTAAGATGTGAATATAATATGTACAATTATATATTATGTTAAGTAACATATGTGTTATACATATATATTTATATACTTATATATATGAATGATTGAATGGTTTATTTTGAGCCATGCAAACAAAACAAGAGAATGACATAAAATACAAAAGAAATATATAGATACATTATTTTTACACCTACATTGAAAACATTACATGTGACTAATCTTTTGTAGATGTCAAGATTGGCTCAAAAGGGAGTGGGAAGAAGTAAACTTATTAGGTCCCACCCCTATACATATACAATATATATACAATATATGATACAATAATATATATAATATAATTCAATTCAGTGGTTGCTGCGTAGATGCTATATATTATCTATATATAATACATTTAAATTCACACACACTTACATATATACCTACGTACACACACATGTATACACAACACACACATATATACATATATATATACAAACACATATATATATATATATATATATATATATATATATATATATATATATATATATATATATACATACATATACATACACATACACACATAATCACATACATACACACATGCATATACCCAAAATACACACACACACACACCTATATCCATCCATCCATTTTCTACCGCTTATTCCCTTTCGGGGTCGCGGGGGGCGCTGGCGCCTATCTCAGCTACAATCGGGCAGAAGGCAGGGTACACCCTGGACAAGTCGCCACCTCATCGCAGGGCCAACACAGATAGACAGACAACATTCACACTCACACACACCTATATAAATACTATATATATACAATACTATATATAATATACACTTTTGTCTAAACATTATTAACAGTATTAACAGTATATATATATATATGTATATATTTATTATATATTTATATATATATATATATATATATATATATATATATATATATATATATAAAGATACATAGATGGATAGATAGATAGATAGATGGATAGATATCCATATATGTATATTTATATATGTATGTAATGTTTATATATATATGTATATACACACACACACATATGTACATATATATGTATATATATATATATATATATATATATATATATGGGAAACATCTTCACCATTAATTAGTTGCTTATTAAAGTAACAAAAGACTTAATTTATAGTTATTTGGACACTAGGGGAACATGTTAGGGTTACTAATAAGCAATCATTCTGAGATGATTGAGGAAAGACTCTTATTTAATGGCTTACTGGTTGTATAATGAGGATCGATTGGTTGATTGATGCAGAATAAGGCATTAATAAGTACTTAATAATGACAAATTAGGAGCCAATATGTTACTAATTTTAATGTTAATAAGCAAGTAATTAATGGTGAGTATGTGTTCCCCATACTAAGGTTTTACTATATATATATATATATATATATATATATATATATAAACAGTAAATGTAAATAAATATATATATTACAACTAATGCACCCGTCACCCAGGGGGGAGGGGGCCCACATCTTGTCTTGATGTGGGACCTGCAAGGATGTTGTGGCTTGTGCGGCCCTTTGAGACATTTGTGATTGAGGGCTATATAAGTAAACTTTGATTGATTGACGATATTCCATATATGTGTCTATGTGTATATACATATATATATGTATATACACAGTATATATATATATATATATATATATATATATATATATATATATATATATATATATGTATATATGTATGTATGTATGTATGTATGTTTATATACATATATATATATATATATATATATATATTAGGGGTGTTGGAAAAAATCGATTCGAATATGTTGTGCGATTCAGAATCGATTCTCATTTTTAAAAAATCGATTTAAAAAGAAAAAGTTTTATTATTTTCTTAATCAATCCAACAAAACAATACACAGCAATACCATAACAATGCAATCCAATTCCAAAACCAAACCTGACCCAGCAACACTCAGAACTGCAATAAAGACACAAACACGACTCAGAACAAACCAAAAGTAGTGAAACAAAAATTAATATTATCAACAACAGTATCAATATTAGTTATAATTTCAGCATAGCAGTGATTAAAAATCCCTCATTGACATTATCATTAGACATTTATAAAAATAAAAAAAAAAGAACAATAGTGTCACAGTGGCTTACACTTGCATCGCATCTCATAAGCTTGACAACACACTGTGTCCAATGTTTTCACAAAGATAAAATAAGTCATATTTTTGGTTCGTTTGATAGTTAAAACAAATTTACATTATTGCAATCAGTTGATAAAACATTGTCCTTTACAATTATAAAAAAAAAAAAAAATTAATCTACTACTCTGCTAGCATGTCAGCAGACTGGTGTAGATCCTGCTGAAATCCTATGTATTGAATAAATACAGAATCCTTTTGAATTGGAAAAATATCGTTTTTGAATCGAATCGAAAAAATCGATATATTAT
The DNA here is from genome assembly GCF_033978795.1 of Nerophis ophidion. Taxonomy (NCBI): domain Eukaryota; kingdom Metazoa; phylum Chordata; class Actinopteri; order Syngnathiformes; family Syngnathidae; genus Nerophis; species Nerophis ophidion. The sequence continues at coordinate 8,621,149 of NC_084636.1, read as the reverse complement.
CGAATCGAGACCCCAAGAATCGATATTGAATCGAATCGTGGGACACCCAAAGATTCACAGGCCTAATATATATATATATATATATATATATATATATATATATATATATATATATATATATATATATATATATATATATATATATATATATATATATACATACATACATTTCCCATTCTTGCTTGACGTACAGCTTAAGTTGTTCAACAGTCCAGAATCTCCCTTGTGATATTTTAGGCTTTATATTCCGTCACACATTTTCAATGGGAGACAGGTCTGGACTACAGGCAGGCCAGTCTAGTACCCGCACTCTTTTACTACGAAGCCACGATGTTGTAACACGTGCAAAATGTGGCTTGGCATTGTCTTGCTGAAATAGACATTGCTTAGATGGCAGCATATGTTGTTCCAAAACCTGTATGTACCTTTCAGCATTAATGGTGCCTTCACAGATGTGTAAGTTACCCATGCCTTGGGCACTAATGCACCCCCATACCATCACAGATCAATCAATCAATCACTGTTTATTTATATAGCCCCAAATCACAAATGTCTCAAAGGACTGCACAAATCATTACGACTACAACATCCTCGGAAGAACCCACAAAAGGAAAAGGAAAACTCACACCCAGTGTGCAGGGAGAATTCACATCCAGTGGGACGCCAGTGACAATGCTGACTATGAGAAACCTTGGAGAGGACCTCAGATGTGGGCAACCCCCCCCCCCTCTAGGGGACCGAAAGCAATGGATGTCGAGCGGGTCTAACATGATACTGTGAAAGTTCAATCCATAGTGGCTCCAAGACAGCAGCGAGAGTCCCGTCCACAGGAAACCATCTCAAGCGGATCAGCAGCGTAGAGATGTCCCCAACCGATACAGGCGAGCGGTCCATCCTGGGTCCCGACGAGCGGTCCATCCTGGGTCCCGACGAGCGGTCCATCCTGGGTCTCGACTCTGGACAGCCAGTACTTCATCCATGGTCATCGGACCGGACCCCCTCCACAAGGGAGGGGGGGACATAGGAAAAAGAAAAGAAGCGGCAGATCAACTGGTCTAAAAAGGAGGTCTATTTAAAGGCTAGAGTATACAGATGAGTTTTAAGGTGAGACTTAAATGCTTCTACTGAGGTAGCATCTCGAACTGTTACCGGGAGGGCATTCCAGAGTACTGGAGCCCGATGCTAGTTTTTGAACTTTGCGCCTTGAACAATCCGGATGTTTCTTTTCCTCTTTGGTCCGGAGGATACGACGTCCACAGTTTCCAAAAAACAATTTGAAATGTGGACTCGTCAGACCACAGAACACTATTCCACTTTGCATCAGTCCATCTTAGATGACGTCGGGCCCAGCAAAGCCGGCGGCGTTTCTGGATGTTGTTGATAAATGGCTTTCGCTTTGCATATTAGAGTTTTACCTTGCACTTACAGATGTAGCGACAAACTGTATTTAGTGACAGTGGTTTTCTGAAGTGTTCCAGGGCCCATGTGGTGATATCCTTTAAAGATTGATGTTGGTTTTTGATACAGTGCCGTCTGAGGGATCGAAGGTCACGGTCATTCAATGTTGGTTTCCTGCCATGCCGCTTACGTGGCGTGATTTCTCCAGATTCTCTGAACCTTTTGATGATTTTACGGACCGTAGATGTTGAAATCCCTACATTTCTTGCAATTGCACTTTAAGAAAAGTTGTTCTTAAACTTTTTGACTATTTTCTCACGCAGTTGTGGACAAAGAGGTGTACCTCGCCCCATCCTTTCTTGTGAAAGACTGAGCGTTTTTTGGGAAGCTGTTTTTATACCCAATCATGGCACCCACCTGTTCCCAATTAGCCTGCACATCTGTGGGATGTTCCAAATAAGTGTTTGATGAGCATTCCTCAACTTTATCAGTATTTATTGCCACCTTTCCCAACTTTTTTTGTCGCGTGTTGCTAGCATTAAATTCTAAAGTTAATGATTATTTGAAAAAAAAGACAACATCAAATATGTTGTCTTTGTAGCATATTCAACTGAATACGGGTTGAAAAGGATTTGCAAATCGTTGTATTCTTTTAATATTTACATCTAACACAATTTAACAACTCATATGGAAACGGGGTTTGTAGATGTGAAGTTTTAAAGAGCACAACGCTGCAGAGGAAATTAGCTTTCCTGTCTGCTTGAGGGTTATTGAGTAATTGTGGTGACCGCAGCAGCCCTTCAAACTTTGTTTTTTAGAGCACGGTTCCAAACTTATCTCATTGCAAAATACGTACGTGCCGCTTTGAAATTTTTCATTTGGTGGGAAAAAAACTATACATTTTGCTTTGAAGTTATATCATTCTATAAAAAAAAAAAAAACATGTGCGCTTTGTGGTGTGAACATTGTAGAATGTGCACTGCAAAACCTGTAATCTAAGTATGATTCAATATCTCAAATAAGGGTGATATTTGCTTATTTTCTGTCGTATAAGATCATTCGTTTCACTAAGCAGACTGATAGAGTTTATGAAACTAAATTCTTGTAAATAATAATTGCACATGAATTATGTTGGAAAATGCAAATTGAATACATAAAGGGAAAAATATCCAAATCCATTGCTATTTTTTTTTATAAAGTAAGACGCATGCTGAATGAGAAATGCCTGCATTTGTTATATTATTCTTTTATTTTTCCATATTTGACATATTGTGTTGAAATTTGGGGAAATGTTTATAAAACAAACATGGCCCCAATAATTACACAAAATACACAAAGCGTGACTGTGCTACTATGAACATACCAATTCATTATTCATCAGTTCTAATGTGTTCAAATTTTCAGATATTGTGTTTTTAAAAACAATGGGATTGATGTTTCGAGTAAAGAACAAGTCTTCCAGCTTGTTTTCTCAGGTCATTTAAATTAAGAGGAAAAACTATCATTTGCGGGGGATATTGATTTTTGAAATATGTGAAGTACAAACCCAGTTTCCATATGAGTTGGGAAATTGTGTTAGATGTAAATATAAACGGAATACAATGATTTGCAAATCCTTTTCAACCCATATTCAGTTGAATATGCTACAAAGACAACATATTTGATGTTCGAACTGATAAACATTTTTTTTGTGTGCAAATAATCATTAACATTAGAATTTGATGCCAGCAACACGTGACAAAGAAGTTGGGAAAGGTGGCAATAAATACTGATAAAGTTGAGGAATGCTCATCAAACACTTATTTGGAACATCCCACAGGTGTGCAGGCTAATTGGGAACAGGTGGGTGCCATGATTGGGTATAAAAACAGCTTCCCATAAATGCTCAGTCTTTCACAGGAAAGGATGGGGCGAGGTACACCCCTTTGTCCACAACTGCGTGAGCAAATAGTCAAAAAGTTTAAGAACAATGTTTCTCAAAGTTCAATTGCAAGAAATGTAGGGATTTCAACATCTACGGTCCATAATATCATCAAAAGGTTTAGAGAATCTGGAAAAATCACTCCACATAACCGACATTGCCGGAAACCAACATTGAATGACCGTGACCTTCGATCCCTCAGACCGCACTGCCTCAAAAACCGACATCAATCTCTAAAGGATATCACCACATGGGCTCAGGAACACTTCAGAAAACCACTGTCACTAAATACATTTGGTCGCTGCATCTGTAAGTGCAAGTTGAAGCTCTACTATGCAAAGCGAAAGCCATTTATCAACAACATCCAGAAACGCCGCTGGCTTCTCTGGGCCCGAGATCATCTAAGATAGACTGATGCAAAGTGGAAAAGTGTTCTGTGGTCTGACGAGTCCACATTTCACATTGTTTTTGGAAATATTTGACATTGTGTCATCCGGACCAAAAGGGAAGCGAACCATCCAGACAGTTATTGACGCAAAGTTCAAAAGCCAGCATCTGTGATGGTATGGGGGTGCATTAGTTCCCAAGGCATGGGTAACTTAGGACACCATTAATGCTGAAAGGTACATACAGCTTTTGGAACAACATATGCCATCATCTAAGCGCCGTCTTTTTCATGGACGCCCCTGCTTATTTAAGCAAGACAATGCCAAGCCACATTCAGCACGTGTTACAACAGCGTGGCTTCATAAAAAAAACAAAAAGAGTGCGGGTACTTTCCTGGCCCGCCTGCAGTCCAGACCTGTCTCCCATCGAAAATGTGTGGTGCATTATGAAGCGGAAAATACGACTGCGGAGTTGAACGACTGAAGCTCTACATAAAACAAGAATGGGAATGAATTCCACTTTCAAAGCTTCAACAATTAGTTTCCTCAGTTCCCAAACGTTTATTGAGTGTTGTTAAAAGAAAAGGTGATGTAACACAGTGGTGAACATGCCCTTTCCCAACTACTTTGGCACGTGTTGCAGCCATGAAATTCTAAGTTAATTATTATTTGCAAAAAAAAAAAAGTTTATGAGTTTGAACATCAAATATGTTGTCTTTGTAGCATATTCAACTGAATATGGGTTGAAAATGATTTGCAAATCATTGTATTCTGTTTATATTTACATCTAACACAATTTCCCAACTCATATGGAAATCGGGTTTGTATAAATTCTTCACAATTACAATAAGAAAAATTTTAGCCGGGCTGTATGTATGCGCACTAATTGACTGAAAGCGCACGCACTTGATGTCATGTTATCGATGGGAAAATGCAACACAAAAATAGTACAGAAAAACAAACCTATTTTAACAATATAAAATGTTAATTTGCAATACGAAAACTAGTTGACAAAATTAGGTTGAATTAACTAAAACTGCTTTAAGGGTGGGTTTTATTATTGAGTGACTAAATGATGAGTTTCATTGAGTAGAGTACAGCTGTCCGATGATATCGGACTTCAACAGATAAATGCTTTAAAGTTTAATATCAGAAATTATCGGTAAAATGTATCACTTTTTAAAACGCAGCGTACGGAGTGGTACACGGACATAGGGAAGAGTACAGAGTGCCAGCAAACTTTATAGGCTCTGCCTTATCACATAATATCTACAGCTTTTCACACACACACACAAGTGAATTCAGCGCATACTTGGTCAACAGCCACACAGGTCACACTGAGGGTGGTCGTATAAACAACTTTAACACTGTTACAAATATGCGCCACACTGTGAACCCACACCAAACAAGAATGCCAAACACATTTCGGAAGAACATCCGCACCGTAACACAACAGGACAAATACCCTGAACCCCTTGCAGCACTACAATATAGACCCCCTGGCCTCCCAACCCCGCTCACCTCAGCCGAGAGAGCATGTCCCAAATTCCAAGCTGCTGTTTTAAGGCATGTTAAAAAATATATAATGCACTTTGTGACTTCAATAATAAATATGAGTTGATTTATTTTGAGTTGATTTATTTTGGAAAACCTTGTTACATTGTTTGATTCATCCAAAGTCGCATCGCACAAAATTAGGCATAATAATGTGTTCATTCCACGACTGTATACATCATAATCGGTAATTAAGAGTTGGACAATATTGGTGTGACAGTCGCTTGCTGTCATCGTGCAGGTTCAATGGACCACTCAGGAAGGACATGGCTTTTGAGCAGGTTTGACTTCTTTTTTTTGCATGAAAACTTTGTCTCCGGACGGATCGCTTTTCAGCTGCTCCTTTCCACTGTTCGCTCACGTTCCGCTCTTTCAGCCACCGTCGTCCTCGTCCATGGCTCACTCTCTGTTGCTCTTCGATCGCTGCTCTGGACTCTCCTCCTTCTGCCCCGATCTCTCCTCCTCCACTTTTATGCAGCGTAAGGAGAAATGTTAATCATGTGCCGGTGCGCGATCCACGCACCTGAATTAGATTGCTGCATCACTCCCGCCACGCCCCGCCTCGCCGGTTGGCCGCATTCTCCGCCTCCTTGCTGCTGTTTTGAGGCATGTTAAAAAATATATAATGCAAAATGTGACTTCAATAATAAATATGAGTTGATTTATTTTGAGTTGATTTATTTTGGAAAACCTTGTTACATTGTTTGATTCATCCAAAGTCGCATCGCACAAAATTAGGCATAATAATGTGTTCATTCCACGACTGTACATATCGTAATCGGTAATTAAGAGTTGGACAATATTGGTGTGACAGTCGCTTGCTGTCATCGTGCGGGTTCAATGGACCACTCAGGAAGGACATGGCTTTTGAGCAGGTTTGACTTCTTTATTTTGCATGAAAACTTTGTCTCCGGACGGATCGCTTTTCAGCTGCTCCTTTCCACTGCTCGCTCACGGTCCGCTCTTTCAGCCGCCGTCGTCCTTGTCTACGGCTCACTCTCTTTTGCTCTTCGATCGCTGCTCTGGACTCTCCTCCTTCTGCCCCGATCTCTCCTCCTCCCCTTTTATGCAGCGTAAGGAGAAATGTTAATCATGTGCAGGTGTGCGATCCACGCACCTGAACTAGATTGCTGCATCACTCCCGGCACGCCCCGCCTCGCCGCTCGGCCGCATTCTCCGCCTCCTTGCTGCTGTTTTGAGGCATGTTAAAAAATATATAATGCACTTTGTGACTTCAATAATAAATATGAGTTGATTTATTTTGAGTTGATTTTTTGGGGAAAACCTTGTTACATTGTTTGATGCATCCAAAGGGGCATCACACAAAATTAGGCTTAATAATGTGTTCATTCCACGACTGTATATATCGTAATCGGTAATTAAGAGTTGGACAATATTGGTGTGACAGTCGCTTGCTGTCATCGTGCGGGTTCAATGGACCACCCAGGAAGGACATGCCTTTTGAGCAGGTTTGACTTCTTTATTTTGCAGTAAAACTTTGTCTCAGGACGGATCGCTTTTCAGCTGCTCCTTTCCACTTCTCGCTCACGGTCCGCTCTTTCAGCTGCCGTCGTCCTCGTCCATGGCTCACTCTCTGTTGCTCTTCGATCGCTCCTCTGGACTCTCCTCCTTCTGCCCCGATCTCTCCTCCTCCCCTTTTATGCAGCGGAAGGAGAAATGTTAATCATGTGCAGGTGCGCGATCCACGCACCTGAACTAGATTGCTGCATCACTCCCGGCACGCCCCGCCTCGCCGCTCGGCCGCATTCTCCGCCTCCTTGCTGCTGTTTTGAGGCATGTTAAAAAATATATAATGCACTTTGTGACTTCAATAATAAATATGAGTTGATTTATTTTGGAAAACCTTGTTACATTGTTTGATGCATCCAAAGGGGCATCACACAAAATGAGTCTTAATAATGTGTTCATTCCATGACTGTTTATATCGTAATCGGTAATTAAGAGTTGGACAATATTGGTGTGACAGTCGCTTGCTGTCATCGTGCGGGTTCAGTGGACCACCCAGGAAGGACATGGCCTTTGAGCAGGTTTGACTTCTTTATTTTGCAGTAAAACTTTGTCTCAGGACGGATCGCTTTTCAGCTGCTCCTTTCCACTTCTCGCTCACGGTCCGCTCTTTCAGCTGCCGTCGTCCTCGTCTATGGCTCACTCTCTGTTGCTCTTCGATCGCTGCTCTGGACTCTCCTCCTTCTGCCCCGATCTCTCCTCCTCCACTTTTATGCAGCGTAAGGAGAAATGTTAATCATGTGCCGGTGCGCGATCCACGCACCTGAATTAGATTGCTGCATCACTCCCGGCACGCCCCGCCTCGCCGGTTGGCCGCATTCTCCGCCTCCTTGCTGCTGTTTTGAGGCATGTTAAAAAATATATAATGCAAAATGTGACTTCAATAATAAATATGAGTTGATTTATTTTGAGTTGATTTATTTTGGAAAACCTTGTTACATTGTTTGATTCATCCAAAGTCGCATCGCACAAAATTAGGCATAATAATGTGTTCATTCCACGACTGTACATATCGTGATCGGTAATTAAGAGTTGGACAATATTGGTGTGACAGTCGCTTGCTGTCATCGTGCGGGTTCAATGGACCACCCAGGAAGGACATGCCTTTTGAGCAGGTTTGACTTCTTTATTTTGCAGTAAAACTTTGTCTCAGGACGGATCGCTTTTCAGCTGCTCCTTTCCACTTCTCGCTCACGGTCCGCTCTTTCAGCCGCCGTCGTCCTCGTCTATGGCTCACTCTGTTGCTCTTCGATCGCTGCTCTGGACTCTCCTCCTTCTGCCCCGATCTCTCCTCCTCCCCTTTTATGCAGCGTAAGGAGAAATGTTAATCATGTGCAGGTGTGCGATCCACGCACCTGAACTAGATTGCTGCATCACTCCCGGCACGCCCCGCCTCGCCGCTCGGCCGCATTCTCCGCCTCCTTGCTGCTGTTTTGAGGCATGTTAAAAAATATATAATGCACTTTGTGACTTCAATAATAAATATGAGTTGATTTATTTTGAGTGGATTTTTTGGGGAAAACCTCGTTACATTGTTTGATGCATCCAAAGGGGCATCACACAAAATTAGGCATAATAATGTGTTCATTCCACGACTGTTTATATCGTAATCGGTAATTAAGAGTTGGACAATATTGGTGTGACAGTCGCTTGCTGTCATCGTGCGGGTTCAGTGGACCACCCAGGAAGGTCATGGCTTTTGAGCTTCTTTGACTTCTTTATTTTGCAGTAAAACTTTGTCTCAGGACGGATCGCTTTTCAGCTGCTCCTTTCCACTTCTCGCTCACGGTCCGCTCTTTCAGCTGCCGTCGTCCTCGTCTATGGCTCACTCTCTGTTGCTCTTCGATCGCTGCTCTGGACTCTCCTCCTTCTGCCCCGATCTCTCCTCCTCCACTTTTATGCAGCGTAAGGAGAAATTTTAATCATGTGCAGGTGCGCGATCCACGCACCTGAATTAGTTTGCTGCATCACTCCCGGCACGCCCCGCCTCGCCGCTCGGCTGCATTGTCCGCCTCCTTGGTGCTGTTTTGAGGCATGTTAAAAAATATATAATGCATTTGTGACTTCAATAATAAATATGAATTGATTTATTTTGAGTTGATTTTTTGGGGGAAAACCTTGTTACATTGTTTGATGCATCCAAAGGGGCATCACACAAAATTAGGCTTAATAATGTGTTCATTCCCCGACTGTATATATCGTAATCGGTAATTAAGAGTTGGACAATATTGGTGTGACAGTCGCTTGCTGTCATCGTGCGGGTTCAATGGACCACCTAGGAAGGACATGGCTTTTGAGCAGGTTTGACTTCTTTATTTTGCAAGAAAACTTTGTCTCAGGACGGATCGCTTTTCAGCTGCTCCTTTCCACTGCTCGCTCATGGTCCGCTCTTTCAGCCGCCGTCGTCCTCGTCTACGGCTCGCTCTCTTTTGCTCTTCGATCGCTGCTCTGGACTCTCCTTCTTCTGCCCCGATCTCTCCTCCTCCCCTTTTATGCAGCGTAAGGAGAAATGTTAATCATGTGCAGGTGTGCGATCCACGCACCTGAACTAGATTGCTGCATCGCTCTCGGCACGCCCCGCCTCGCCGCTCGGCCGCATTCTCCGCCTCCTTGCTGCTGTTTTGAGGCATGTTAAAAAATATATAATGCACTTTGTGACTTCAATAATAAATATGAGTTGATTTATTTTGGAAAACCGTGTTACATTGTTTGATGCATCCAAAGGGGCATCACACAAAATTAGTCTTAATAATGTGTTCATTCCATGACTGTTTATATCGTAATCGGTAATTAAGAGTTGGACAATATTGGTGTGACAGTCGCTTGCTGTCATCGTGCGGGTTCAATGGACCACCCAGGAAGGACATGCCTTTTGAGCAGGTTTGACTTCTTTATTTTGCAGTAAAACTTTGTCTCAGGACGGATCGCTTTTCAGCTGCTCCTTTCCACTTCTCGCTCACGGTCCGCTCTTTCAGCTGCCGTCGTCCTCGTCTATGGCTCACTCTCTGTTGCTCTTCGGTCGCTCCTCTGGACTCTCCTCCTTCTGCCCCGATCTCTCCTCCTCCCCTTTTATGCAGCGGAAGGAGAAATGTTAATCATGTGCAGGTGCGCGATCCACGCACCTGAACTAGATTGCTGCATCACTCCCGGCACGCCCCGCCTCGCCGCTCGGCCGCATTCTCCGCCTCCTTGCTGCTGTTTTGAGGCATGTTAAAAAATATATAATGCACTTTGTGACTTCAATAATAAATATGAGTTGATTTATTTTGGAAAACCTTGTTACATTGTTTGATGCATCCAAAGGGGCATCACACAAAATTAGTCTTAATAATGTGTTCATTCCATGACTGTTTATATCGTAATCGGTAATTAAGAGTTGGACAATATTGGTGTGACAGTCGCTTGCTGTCATCGTGCGGGTTCAATGGACTACCCAGGAAGGACATGGCTTTTGAGCAGGTTTGACTTCTTTATTTTGCAGTAAAACTTTGTCTCAGGACGGATCGCTTTCAGCTGCTCATTTCCACTTCTCGCTCACGGTCCGCTCTTTCAGCTGCCGTCGTCCTCGTCTATGGCTCACTCTCTGTTGCTCTTCGATCGCTGCTCTGGACTCTCCTCCTTCTGCCCCGATCTCTCCTCCTCCCCTTTTATGCAGCGGAAGGAGAAATGTTAATCATGTGCAGGTGCGCGATCCACGCACCTGAACTAGATTGCTGCATCACTCCCGGCACGCCCCGCCTCGCCGCTCAGCAGCATTCCCCCCGCCTCCTTGCCGCCATCTTGGGCAGGGCTCTAGCGTGCCCTGCCCCGCTGCTCCTTCGCCGGATGCGCCTTTCCACAATCGGGAATATCGGATATCGGCAAAAAAGCCATTATCCCTACTAAGGAGTCATCTGGAACATCTCCCCCTAAAAGTGCCTTTCGAGTCGGCCTGCAAAGAACCTGGTGCTTGAGCAAGCGGAGTGACTCCCCCTGTTGTCTGCACCACCTTTTTTTTTTTTTGTAACGCGGGCTGCACCGTCTTTCCACCGCTCAGGAGAGCTGAAATATCGCCGTTTGGCAAATATTCATATTAGAGACCGAAAAGAGGAACCAACTCGAGGCGCATGCAAGAGCTTAGAGAAAGAATCTGGGTTAAAAGGAAAATGTAAAAAAGTAGGACAGTGAGTCATTTGTCCTTTGTTTGGAATCTGATGACTGAAGTGTGGGTCTGCGTCCTGACCCCACCCCCCCCCGTCCCCCACCCACGTAGTAAAACCAGCGGTATTGCAGTATTTCATAAACAAGTGAATACATATTCGAAAAAATATGCAAAACCCAAAACATTGTGTAAAGCAGGGGTCACCAAACTTTTTGAAACCAAGAGCTACTTCTTGGGTACTGATTAGTGCCAAGGGCTACCAGTTTGATACACACTTGAATAAATTGACAGAAATAGCCAATTTGCTCAATTTACCTTTCATAAATAAATCTATATATATAAAAAATTGGGTATTTCTGTCATTCCGTCGTACTTTTTTTTTGCTTATACGGAAGGTTTTTTTGTAGGGAATAAATGATGAAAAAACACTTAATTGAACGGTTTAAAAGAGGAGAAAACATGAAAAAAATTAAAATATAATTTTGAAACATATTTCATCTTCAATTTCGACTCTTTAAAATTCAAAATTCAACCGAAAAAAAGAAGAGAAAAACTAGCTAATTTGAATCTTTTTGAAAAAATTTAAAAAATAATTTATGGAACATCATTAGTCATTTTTCCTGATTATGATTAATTTTAGAATTTTGATGACATGTTTTAAATAGGTTAAAATCCAATCTGCACTTTGTTAGAATATATATCAAATTGGACCAAGCTATATTTCTAACAAAGACAAATCATTATTTCTTCTAGATTTTCCAGAACAAAAATTTAAAAAGAAATCCAAAAGACTTTGAAATAAGATTTGAATTTGATTCTACAGATTTTCTAGATTTTGCAAGAATATTTTTGGGGAATTTTAATCATAAGTTTGAAGAAATATTTCACAAATATTCTTTGTCAAAAAAACAGAAACTAAAATGAAGAATTAAATTAAAATGTATTCATTAATCTTTGCAAAAAAAAAAAAAATTACCTGAACATTGATTTAAATTGTCAGGAAAGAAGAAGAAGGAATTTAAAAGGTAAAAAGGTATATGTGTTTAAAAATCCTAAAACCATTTTTAAGCATGTATTTTTTCTCTAAAATTGTCTTTCTGAAAGTTATAAGAAGCAAAGTAAAAAAATAAATGAATTTATTTAAACAAGTGAAGACCAAGTCTTTAAAATATTTTCTTGGATTTTCAAATTCTATTTAAGTTTTGTCTCTCTTAGAATTAAAAATGTCGAGCAAAGCGAGACCAGCTTGCTAGTAAATAAATACAATTTCAAAATTAGAGGCAGCTCACTGGCAAGTGCTGCTATTTGAGCTATTTTTAGAACAGGCCAGCAAGCGACTCATCTGGTCCTTACGGGCTACCTGGTGCCTGCGGGCCCCGTGTTGGTGACCCCTGGTATAAATGGTAATTAAAAACAGAATACAATGATTTGCAAATCCTTTTCAACTTATATTCAATTGAATAGACCGCAAAAAGACGATATTTAACGTTCGAACTCTTATTTTTTGCTCATGTACAATTTGATGCCTGCAACATGTTGCAAAAAAACTGGCACAAGTGGCAAAAAACACTGAGGAAGTTGTGGAATGCTCATCAAACGCCTATTTGTAACATCCCACAGGTGAACAGGCTAAACATGATTGGGTTCACCACTGTGTTACATCACCTTTTCTTTTAACAACACTCAAAAAACGTTTGGAAACTGAGGAAACTAATTGTTGAAGCTTTGAAAGTGGAATTCTTTAACATTCTTGTTTGATGTACAGCTTAAATTGTTCAAGAGACTCCGTTGTGGTATTTTAGGTGTCCTAATGAGCCACGCATTTTCAACGGGAGACATGTCTGGACTACAGGCAGGCCAGTCTAGTACCTACACTCTTTTACTACACAGCCACACTGTTGTAACACGTGGCTTGGCATTGTCTTGCTGAAATAAGCAGGGGCGTCCATGATAACGTTGCTTGGATGACAACATATGTTGCTCCATAACCTGTATGGACCTTTCAGCATTAATGGTGCCTTCACAGGTGTGTAAGTTACCCATGCCTTGGGCACTAGTACACCCCCATACCATCACAGATGCTAGCTTTTCAACTTTGCACCTATATAAATACGGTTGGTTCTTTTCCTCTCTGTACCGGCGGACACGACATCCACAGTTTCCAAAAACAATTTAAAATATGGACTCATCAGACCACAGAACACTTTTCCACTTTGCATCAGTCCATCTGAGATGAGCTTGGACGGTGTTTCTGGGTGTTGTTGATAAATGGCTTCGGCTTTGCACAGTAAAGTTTTACCTTGCACTTAGATGTAGCGACCAACTGTTGTTACCGCCAGTGGTTTTCTGAAGTGTTCCTGAGCACATGTGGTGATATCCTTTACACACTGATGTAAATTTTTGATGCAGTACCAGAATAGAAGGTCACGGACTTGCCGCTTACTGTACGTGCAGTGATTTCTCCAGATTCTCTAATGATATTACGAAGCGTTGATGGTGAAATCCCTAAATTCCTTGCAAGCTAGTTGAGAAATGTTCTTAAACAAAAATTTGCTCGGGCATTTGTTGACAAAGCGGTGACCCTCGCCCCGTCCTTGTTGGGGAATGACTGAGCATTTCATGGAAGCTGCTTTTATACCCAATCATAGCACTCACCTGTTCCCAATTAGCCTGTTCACCTGTGGGATGCTCCAAATAAGCGTTTGATGAGCATTCCTCAACTTCTCAGTGTTTTTTTGCCCCTTGTGCCAGCTTTTTTGCAACATGTCGCAGGCATCTCATTCCAAATTACCGTATTTCCTTGAGTTGCCGCCGGGGCGCTAATTCATTTAAAACCTCTTCTCACTCCGGCACTTACCAAAGGCATGCGGTAAATTTAGGCCTGCGCTTAAAAATTTGAGTGTGATGTAAGGATACCATCATGAAAAGCACATTTAATTTAAAAAAAACGTTATTATGGTCTTACCTTTACTTATAAATAAAGTCCATGCACAGCTCCTTCTGATCAAAAGCATCGATAACTTTGTTAATAGAAGTCTTCCTTATCTTTCTTCAGTTTTAAAAGTCTCTCTGTCTCGATGGAGATCTTCCTTTATTACCTCCTGCTTCAATTGAAAGTCTAGTTTAGAAAACTGTTTTATTTTAGATATGTAATCCTCCATGTTAAAAGTGCAAGCGAGAGGAAAAAATAAACGATCGCTGCTCAGTCTTGCTGCTTGTTGTCACTTCTTCTGCAGCCGAGTTGTCGCAAGAGGGATCACTAGCGCCCTCTACCACCAGGAGGCGGGAGTCATTTAATGACTCATATTTGACACACGCAGCTACGGTATATTAATAAAACATAGCTGCTTACTGTTCTTTTTAGCATATTCAATAGCTTGGACCTTAAATCCTACTGAATAGCTCTTAATCTTCTTCCCTTTATGCGATTTCAAATTATTGAAATCAGCCTCCTCCATTTTGAAAATGATGACAAGTGAAGTGTCACGAGTGACGTGACGAGTTTGACCCGGTGGAAATTTCTAGACATGCGCTAATAAAAATAATATTTTGCGAAACGGGTTTGACCCGGCAGTAATTCTAGGCAGGCGCATACTATATACCTGGCGGCAATTCAAGGAAATACGGTAGCTAATATTTGCAAAAAATACCATTTACCATTGGAACATTAAATATCTTGTCCATCCATCCATCTTCTTCCGCTTATCCGAGGTCGGGTCGCGGGGGCAACAGCCTAAGCAGGGAAACCCAGACTCTCTACCCATCCACTTCGTCTAACTCTTCCCGGGGGATCCCGAGGCGTTCCCAGGCCAGCCGGGAGACATAGTCTTCCCAACGTGTCCTGGGTCTTCCCCGTGGCCTCCTACTGGTCAGACGTGCCCTAAACACCTCCCTAGGGAGGCGTTCGGGTGGCATCCTGACCAGATGCCCGAACCACCTCATCTGGCTCCTCTCGATGTGGAGGAGCAGCGGCTTTACTTTGAGTTCCTCCCGGATGGCAGAGCTTCTCACCCTATCTCTAAGGGAGAGCCCCGCCACACGGCGGAGGAAACTCATTTCGGCCGCTTGTACCCGTGATCTTGTCCTTTCGGTCATAACCCAAAGCTCATGACCATAGGTGAAGTGAAGTGAATTATATTTATATAGCGCTTTTTCTCTAGTGACTCAAAGCGCTTTACATAGTGAAACCCAATATCCAATTTTTACATTTAAACCAGTGTGGGTGGCACTGGGAGCAGGTGGGTAAAGTGTCTTGCCCAAGGACACAACGGCAGTGACAGGATGGCTGAAGCAGGGATCGAACCTGCAACCCTCAAGTTGCTGGCACGGACGCTCTACCAAGCGAGCTATACCGCCCCACCTGTGGGGCGGTATAGTTCCAGAACTTATCCAGACCGAGGGACATCTTGTAGTTTATTCTGTACAAGGATGCGAGTATGAACTCCTGGATCTGGTCAAAGGATTCCAGTGTAGGTGAGGATGGGAACGTAGATCGACCGGTAAATTGAGAGCTTTGCCTTCCGGCTCAGCTCCTTCTTCACCACAACGGATCAATACAACGTCCGCATTACTGAAGACGCCGCACCAATCCGCCTGTCGATCTCACGATCCACTCTTCCCCCACTCGTGAATAAGACTCCTAGGTACTTGAACTCCTCCACTTGGGGCAGGGTCTCCTCCCCCAACCCGGAGATGGCATTCCACCCTTTTCCGGGCGAGAACCATGGACTCGGACTTGGAGGTGCTGATTCTCATTCCGGTCACTTCACACTCTGCTGGGAACTTATCCAGTGAGAGCTGAAGATCCCGGCCAGATGAAGCCATCAGGACCACATCATATGCACCCGCGGCCACCAAACTGGAACTCCTCAACGGTCTAGCTTGGTTGGTAAAGTGGCCGTGCCAGCAACTTGAGGGTTGCAGGTTCGATTCCCGCTTCTGCCAACCTAGTCACTGCCGCTGTGTCCTCGGGCAAGACACTTTACCCACCTGCTCCCAGTGCCACCCACACTGGTTTAAATGTAACTTAGATATTGGGTTTCACGATGTAAAAGCGCTTTGAGTCACTCGAGAAAAAGCGCTATATAAATATAATTCACAACGCCTTGACAGCGCCTAGAAATTCTGTCCATAAAAGTTATGAAAAATCTTGTCTTTGCAGTCAATTCAATTGAATATAGCTTCATTGTATTCTGTTTTTATGTCCCAACTTCACTGGTTTTTGGGGTTTGCACAAGTTTGACCCTACCAAAAAACCCTCCTGGTCCCGCCCCACCTTTTAGAGTAGTCAGCGTACAGCTTGCACAGCAGTATGGATGTACCCCCCCCCCAAAGGAACATGGGTCAACACCGACACGGTGGTTGATTGTGTCAGTGGCTGCACAAGTGCCCTCCGTAACGGGCCGCAGCTTAGAAACCGGGGACCCTTTGGTTGATAAATGCTTCGAAATGTCGGTTTTTCATCCGAATGAAGGCGTCGTCTGTGTTTCTACCAAGATTGTGTCTGCATGAAGTTTGCATTGATGACGTCCGTGCAGGCCGTTGCGTGTGCGCGTGGGAGGAACCTGTGGTCGGAGGTGTTCACACCAGAGTGTACACCCCCTTGCATGCGAGACCACACACACACACACACATATAGAGTACATGGCAGTTGGAGCAGCACCATGAGCAATGACCAGAGTTATCCCTTCCCACAAATGTTGGCTGTGGATGGAGGTCAGTTTCAGCACCATCAGCACCACAAGCCCGACCTGCTTCCAGGTTTGGTTCCCTGCTGGTCCTTCCCGCCTGCCCGGGAAAGGTCGAGTGGGCAGAAGGCTGGTGGCGGCGGCGGCGGCTACGCGGGCGCCATCCCCGGGGTCGTCGTGGTCATGCTGCTCTTGTTCGTGCTGGTGTTTGCGGCCCTGGGCTTCGGGGGGTACCAGATCCACAAAATGCAGACGGAGATGAGGGACATGCGCAAGGTGAGGAACTCATACAGGATCCCGTGGGTGCTCAGTCTCTGGAGCGTGGGTTTGATGGCAACTTTTAATTTAAATTAGAGTTCCGGGTCTTGTAATGTCCCGTGTTTTTATGTACAAACCCCGTTTCCATATGAGTAGGGAAATCGTGTTTGATGTCAATTTAATCAGAATACAAGGATTTGCAAATCCTTTTCAACCCATATTCAGTTGAATATGCTACAAAGACAACATATTTGATGTTCAAACTGATTAAAAAAATATTTTTTGCAAATAATCATTAACTTTAGAATTTGATGCCAGCAACACGTGACAAAGAAGTTGGGAAAGGTGGCAATAAATACTGATAAAGTTGAGGAATGCTCATCAAACACTTATTTGGAACATCCCACAGGTGTGCAAGCTGATTGGGAACAGGTGGGTGCCATGATTGGGTATAAAAACAGCTTCCCCAAAAAATACTCAGTCTTTCACAAGAAAGGATGGGGCGAGGTACACCCCTTTGTCCACAACTGCGTGAGCAAATAGTCAAACAGTTTAAGAACAACGTTTCTCAAAGTGCAATTGCAAGAAATTTAGGGATTTCAACATCTACGGTCCATAATATCATCAAAAGGTTCAGAGAATCTGGAGAAATCACTCCACGTAAGCGGCATGGCCGGAAAACAACATTGAATGACCGTGACCTTCGATCCCTCAGACAGCACTGTATCAAAAACCGACATCAATCTCTAAAGGATATCACCACATGGGCCCTGGAACACTTCAGAAAACCACTGTCACTAAATACAGTTTGTCGCTACATCTGTAAGTGCAAGGTAAAACTCTACTATGCAAAGCGAAAGCCATTTATCAACAACATCCAGAAACGCCGCCGGCTTTGCTGGGCCCGACGTCATCTAAGATGGACTGATGCAGAGTGGAAAAGTGTTCTGTGGTCTGACGAGTCCACATTTCATATTGTTTTTGGAAATATTCCACATCGTGTCATCCGGACCAAAGGGGAAGCGAACCATCCAGACTGTTATCGACGCAAAGTTCAAAATCCAGCATTTGTGATGGTATGGGGGTGCATTAGTGCCCAAGGCATGGGTAACTTACACATCTGTGAAGGCACCATTAATGCTGAAAGGTACATACAGGTTTTGGAACAACATATGCTGCCATCCAAGCACCGTCTTTTTCATGGACGCCCCTGCTTATTTCAGCAAGACAATGCCAAGCCGCATTCAGCACGTGTTACAACAGCTTGGCTTTGTAAAAAAAGAGTGCGGGTACTTTCCTGGCCCGCCTGCAGTCCAGACCTGTCTCCCATCGAAAATGTGTTGCGCATTATGAAGTGTAAAATACGACAGCAGACACTCCGGACTGTTGAACGACTGAAGCTCTACATAAAACAAGAATGGGAAAGAATTCCACTTTCAAAGCTTCAACAATTAGTTTCCTCAGTTCCCAAACGTTTATTGAGTGTTGTTAAAAGAAAAGGTGATGTAACACAGTGGTGAACATGCCCTTTCCCAACTATTTTGGCACGTGTTGCAGCCATGAAATTGTAAGTTCATTATTATTTGCAAAAAAAAAGCAAACTTTTTGAGTTTGAACATCAAATATGTTGTCTTTGTAGTGCATTCAACTGAATTTGGGTTGAAAAGGATTTGCAAATCATTGTATTCCGTTTATATTTAAATCTAACACAATTTCCCAACTCATATGGAAACGGGGTTTGTACACACACATGCCGAGCACCCACTGGCAGAAATTTAGATTGTTGCCAATAGCGTCCCTTTAATTCTGAAAAAAAATTGAGACTTGGCGGTACACCTGAAGTCTTTTTCCGCCGCCAGGCCAAGACCGTGCAGGAGCCGAGCAGAGCGGAGAAGCTGTTAGGTGAGATTTCTTTCGTCGTAAACGAAAACACAACGTGGCCGAACTGTGCAGTGAGTGAACCCATGTGATGCTTTCAGGCGCCGGTGCAGAAGGTGGAGGGAAACGAGAGGAGAGGAAAGAGAGAGAGGAAAAGCCCGCGGCACACATGCTAGGTAACCTTTTTACTCAAAGTGTTGGGATGCACCTTTTCATTTACGGGTGGCTGGACCACAATGGAAGTAGAATTGTCTCGCATCAACTTATATATCAATAAAACATGTATTTGTAAATATATTTTTGAGATTTGAAATATATACAAATAAAATTCATAAATATAATTAAAGCTGCAAGCGGCGATGGACGGGACCGACTTTTGCTGGTGTTTCCTGCCTTTACCCATTCAACATATCTTTACCTGCACATTACCTACCTTCCCTGCATCCTGGTGTCAAACTGGTGCCTCCATCTTTCACCCAGTCAACATGTCTTTACCCGCACATTACCTACCTTCTCTGCATTGTGTGGTCACGCTGGTGCTTCCTGCTTTTAAGCGGCCATCTTGAGACGGCAGCAGCGCAGCAGCATCAGCGCAGAAGTTCTTTGAAGGCTCGTAAAATCAAAACCGGGAGTAGTGAGAAAAACTCTTTGCGCAACTTTTAAACAGAAGGGTTCAATCTCTTTCTTGTGCGAGTTTGAAGCCAACGCAACAAACGCGCTCAGAGGAGATAATGTTTGAAAAAAGGTGACGGGTTTTTGCAAAACTTTTGTTTTGAAAGGGTAATTGCCAACTTCCTGTTGATTTTTTGCTGAAGGATGTAAATGAATGAAATGTAGGTCTAAGTGAGACCTACATAGGGGTTTTTGTTTCATGTCTCTACGACATTCCTACCGTAAGTTACAAGCAGTTTTGTCCGTGTTTTCTTCCTAGGAGCAGTTTTGTCTGTGTTTTATTCCTAGGGGGCGCTAGAGCGCAATTTTTAGTTTTGGGGTTTGGTTTTTATTAGATCGCAACTTTCGCCAGTCCTGATGTGTGTGTCCAGTTTGGTGAGTTTTGAAGCATTTTAAGGGGGTCAAATTACAACTCAAAGAGGCAAAAGGACATTTTTTAGGAAACTTTTGTTTTGAAGGGGTTTTTGCCCACTTCCTGTTGATTTTCGCTGAAGGGCGTCAGTGTATGAAATCTAGGTCTAAGTGAGACCTACATAGACGTTTTTGTTTCGTGTCTTTACGACATTCCTAACGGAAGTAACAAGCAGTTTTGTCTTTGTTTTTTCCTAGGGGGCGCTAGAGCGCAATTTTGAGTTTTGGGTTTTGGTTTTTTGATTAGATCGCAATTTTTGCCAGTCCTGATGTGTGTGTAAAATTTGGTGAGTTTTGAAGCATGTTAAAGGGGTCAAATTACAGCTCAAAGAGGCGGCGATATAATAATAACAAAACCCTAGAAATACAATAGGGTCCTCTGTCCCAAAGGGACATTCTGTCCCTAAAAATGTGACATCCAAATAAATCAAGAGTTTGTATGAATAAACGTGTATCAGTAAATATATTTTTGAGATTTGAATATAAATATGCTTGATTTTGTATTTATATTTGTATTGAATTTGCATTTGTGGATCGCTTTTTTGCTTTTGTGTCGACGAGACATTCCTACCACCAACCAGATGCACAAATAAATGTGGAGTTACACACTCCCCTGAACAACCAGCAGAGGGCACTGCAGCCAGAGCGGTCTGGGTCACAGACATGGTCAGTGTCAGGTTCAAATGCTTATGACATCTATTAAATGGGTTATACTTGTATAGCGCTTTTCTACCTTTTTTTTTAAGAAACTCAAAGCGCTTTGATACTATTTCCACATTCACCCATTCACACACTGATGGGGGGAGCTGCCATGCGAGGCGCTAACCAGCACCCAGCAAGGGTGAAGTGTCTTGCTCAAGGACACACCGGACGTGATTAGGATGGTAGAAGGTGGGGATTGAACCAGGAACCCACAGGTTGCTGGCACAGCCACTCTCCCAACAGCGCCACGCCGTCCCCGAGACAAATATTAAATATATTAAACGAGACAAGAAGCAAGGAATTAAACGGAGACAGAATTAAATTTGGCTCAATTGAGGAGAAATGTCTGGGCTGTACTGTTGTACAGTCTCCACTACGCTCTGGCGAAAGATTATACGCCTCCTCTTTTATTTGGACTTTCCCTGATTACATGGCAACAGCTGTTTCTAAGGGACGGCGGTCGTAAACAACCATCGCCTTTGCTTAAAACAGTTCAAAGAAAATGTCGTAAAACAGGTCACAGAAAAGGTCTTAAAATAGTTCAAAGAAGAGGTCCACGTAGGGGAGTCGGGCCCTTCTTCCTCTTCGCTTTGTAGATCTCGGGTCAAGACAATATCATTCTGTTGATTACAATACATGAAAGAAACAGAACACCTTCATGTTGCTTTCCATCCTACACAGTGTAGTTTTACAAGCCTTCTGCTTGGTAGATCAAAGACAGCTTCCGTGTTCTGGCCGGGAAGTCATGGAAACACAAAGTTTTGTGATAACTTAGATCCAATTATTCTGACACTGGCAAGCCAATCAGAGGCACACTAGGGAGGGTCATTTAGTGGATTGAATGGAAGGGTAAATAATAATAAAAAACGCGTCTTTGCAAATATATTTTTGAGATCTGAAATTATATACAAATACAAGTTATGAATAGAAAAATATGACATACATATAAATCAAGAATTTGTATAAATAAACGTGTAGAGGAAGCAGGGCCTGACTCCCCTACAGAGCCCTCTTCTTTGAACTGTTTTACCACCTTTTTTGTGAATTGTTTTACAACCTTTTCTTTAAACTGTTTTTATCAAAGGCGATGGCTGTTTACGACCCCTGTTCCCTTAGAAACAGCTGTTGCCATGTAATCAGGGAAAGTCCAAATAAAAGAGGAGGCGTACAATCTTTCGCCAGAGCGTAATGGAGACTGTACAAGAGTACAGCCCAGACGTCTCTCCTCAATTGAGCCAAATTTAATTACCATATTTCCTTGAATTGCCGCCGGGGCGCTAATTATTTTAAAACCTCTTCTCACTCCGGCGCGTACCAAAGGCATGCGGTAAATTTAAGCCTGCACTTATAAATTTGAGTGTGATGTAAGGATACCATCATGAAAAGCACATTTAATATACATTTTTTTGTTATGGTCTTACCTTTACTTATAAATGAAGTCCATGCCAGCTCCCTCTGATCAAAAGCATTGATAACTTGTTTATAGAAGTCTTCCTTATCTTTCTTCAGTTTTAAATGTCTCTGTCTCGATGGAGATCTTCCTTTATTACCTCCTGCTTCGATTGAAAGTCCAGTTTAGAAAACTGTTTTATTTTAGATATGTAATCCTCCTTGTTAAAAGTGCAAGCGAGAGCAAAAAATAAACACAAGCTGCTCACTCTTGCTGTTTGTTGTCACTTCTTCTGCAGCCGAGTAGTCGCAAGAGGGATCACTAGCGCCCTCTACCACCAGGAGGCGGGAGTCATTTAATGACTCATATTTGACACACGCAGCTACGGTATATTTATAAAACATAGCTGCTTACTGTTCTTTTTAGCATATTCAATAGCTTGAACCTTAAATCCTACTGAATAGCTCTTAATCTTCTTCCCTTTATGTGATTTCAAATTATTGAAATCAGCCTCCTCCATTTTGAAAATGATGACAAGTGAAGTGTCACTCGTGACATGACGAGTTTGACCCGACGGGAATTCTAGGCGTGCGCTAATCAAAATAATATTATTCCTGAGCCAGCGGTAATGCTAAGCATGCGCTAATTATTTTGCGAAACGAGTTTGACCCGGCAGTAATTCTAGGCAGGCGCATACTATATACCCGGCGGCAATTCAAGGAAATACGGTATGTCTATGTTTAATTCATTGCTTCTTGTCTCATTTAATAGATGTCATCAGTGTTTGAACCGGACACTGACCATGTCTGTGACCCAGACCGCTCTGGCTGCATCTGGTTCTATGGTTATCATCACACTTCCTAGGATGATGGTGGTTTGTGATTCTAAGTAGTTTCACTCGTCTACTTTTATAGGCCGGGTGGAAAAGGTCGCCTTCCGCAACACCCTGCGGTGGGACCCGCGGGTGGGCCACGCGTTCACCGCCGGGGGCGTGACCTACCAGGTGGAGGACGGCGCCTTGCGGGTGAACCGGAGCGGACTGTACCACGTTTACTCGCGGGTGGAGTTCATCTTCCAGCGCTGCTCGCCCACGTCCTCCTTCGTCCACACGGTGTTCGTGAACAGGACGGGGCATCCCTTCCGGCCCTTGACCCTGATGGAGGCCCACCGGGCGGGGTTCTGTTCCCGGGCGGCCGAGTACGCCTGGACGGCCGACAGCTACCTGGGCTCGGCCGTGCGGCTGGAGGAGCGCGACAGGGTCCTGGTGAACGTGTCCCACCCCCAATATCTCAGCCACTCGCATAACGGCAACTTTTTCGGCTTGTACCAAATCTGAGGAGCGCACCTGTCACGGCGGCGATTGCGCAATAGACTGGCAACACTAACAGAGTGGGTGTGGTTTGGAGAAAAAAAAAAAGGTATTTATTCATCCCTTTATTATAAGTGTCACACCATCATGTACAGCAGTGCTTCTCAAACTTTGCACCACCTCAGGAAACACTCGGCCCTACAAGTACCGGCAAAATGCATTAAAACACAGTGGCGTAGTAGGCCTAAGTATTCATTAAAACAAGGCAGAGGTTTTATTTAACAAGCATATTGGCCACTGTAGTGTTACACACAGTTTGAACGGTAACACTGTGTTTTATTAAGTGACTCTTCATAAAAGACATTTGAGGACCCCTGGTGTACAGTCATGATGCAACACCAGAAATGAAGATATTATATTAATATATATTTTGGGGCTTTTGTAACGTTTGAAGATGTTTATTTGTCATTCCAATAAATTATTTGACGAAATATGTCGCAAATGTTCTTATAAAGTGAATGTGGCCGTGAAAGTTCGATGGTGAGGTTAGAAGGTAACATTTTTGGAACGTAGAAGAAGTGTAAAAAAAATGTAAATAAAATAAAGTAAAAAAAAAACATAGGGGAATGTTTAGTGCAAGGTTCACTTTTTTCATCTCATTGCACATAACTGTGGTGTGTTCAAGTACTCGCCATTAGAGTTAGAAACACAGGCGTCAATAATTTTTAAGATTTTAAAGGTATATATACATATATATATATATATATATATATATATATATATTGTAAATGGGTTATACTTTTCGACCTTCAAGGTACTCAAAGCGCTTTGACACTATTTCCACATTCACCCATTCACACACACATTCACACACTGATGGTGGGAGCTGCCATGCAAGGCGCTCACCAGGACCCATCAGGAGCAAGGGTGAAGTGTCTTGCCCAAGGACACAACGGACGTGACTAGGATGGTAGAAGGTGGGGATTGAACCAGTAACCCTTAGATTACTGGCACAGCCGCTCTATACCTGCTTTGCCACGCCGTCCCCCATATATATGTATATATATATATATATATATATATATATGCAACTCAGTATTCTTCTTCTTCCAAACACGACGAGTTGAGTTTATACCAAAATGGATACATGGATGATACAGCAGAGGTTTGGGAGAATGTCATGTGGTCAGATGAAACCAAAATAGAACTTTTTGGTATAAACTCAACTCGTCGTGTTTGGAGGAAGAAGAATACTGAGTTGGATCCCAAGAACACCACACCTACTGTGAAGCATGGGGGTGGAAACATCATGCTTTGGGGCTGTTTTTCTGCTAAGGGAACAGGACGATTGATCCGTGTTAAGGAAAGAATGAATGGGGCCATGTATCGTGAGATTTTGAGCCAAAACCTCCTTCCATCAGTGAGAGCTTTGAATGGTTGACCAAATACTTATTTTCCACCATAATTTACAAATAAATTCTTTAAAATTCATACAATGTAAATTCCTGGATTTTTTTCACATTCATTTCACAGTTGAAGTGTACCTATGATGAAAATTACAGACCTCTGTCATCATTTTAAGTGGGAGAACTTGCACAATCGGTGGCTGACTAAATACTTTTTTGCCTCACTGTATATATGTGTGTGTGTATATATATATATATATATATATATATATATATATACATACACACATATATTTTCACACATATATATATATATATATATAAATAATATATTAATATACACACATATATATACACATATATATGAGTGAATAAATATCTGTACACACACACATTTATATATATATATATATATATATATATATATATATGTAATTATACACATATATATGTGTGTGTATATATATATATATATATATATATATATATATATATATATATATATATATATATATATATATATATATATATATATATTTATATATACACACACACACACATTCTAGTGAAAGGAACTTTGAATGCTCCAGGATACCAAAACATTTTGGACAACTCCCTGCTCCTGACCTCATGGGACCAGGAGCTTTAAATGTGAGTCCAGGCAGGTGGCCAAATACTTTTGGCAATATGTGTATGTCAATCCCATCCTTTGATGTCAAAAACTTATTTCTGGATTTTATGTTTAAAAAGCTGGTTTCACCTAAAATAGTTGTTGTTTTTTTTAAACAAACCAAGTGTTTGGCCCTTTAGGACTTTTGTGTACGGGGGCCCTAGAATTTGGTGCTCCGCCCCTGTCCCTCACCAGGCTTCCTATTGTCTCGTTTTTATTTTTTTTAATTTCTATTCTACACCTTCCTCATTGCTTAACCATCAAGTGTATGCACTTTTTTTTCCTCTTCATTTCAGCACGCCCCAGTGAGCCTTTCGAAGGCGGTGAGAAGAAGTGCGAAGCATGGAGACGAAGAGCGTCAGAGCCGCAGACGCTCGGCCTCGCTCACGCCGTGCAACTTCCTTCCTGTGCTAATACCGTGAGGGTCTCATGCGCCTGTGAGCACGCACTGCCTCTGCTCTCCTTTGTCTTCAGCCTGCACACAAAACCTCCAATGTCAAGTCGTTCCACTTTCAAAACATTTTCTCAAGAACGTTCTGTCCTGAAAAAAATAAAGGTCAATAAAAACAGAACACAATGATTTGCAAATCCTTTTCAACTTATATTCAATTGAATAGACTGCAAAGACAAGATATTTATGTTCCAACTGTTATTTTTTGCAAATATTAGCTCATTTGGAATTTGATGCCCCCCCCCCCCAAAAAAAGCTGGCACAAGTGGCAAAAAAGACTGAGAAAGTTGAGGGATGCTCATCAAACGCTTATTTGGAACATCCCACAGGTGAACGGGCTAATTGGGAACAGGTAGGTGCCATGATTGGGTATAAAAGCAGCTTCCAAGAAGCGCTCAGTCGTTCAGCAACAAGGACGGAGCGAGGGTCACCACTTTGTCAACAAACGCATCAAAAAGCGACATCAGTGTGTAAAGCAGGGGTGTCGAACTCAAACACAGAGTGGGCCAAAATTTTAAACTGAACAAATACGCGGGCCAAGGTTGAACAAATTAACATTTTAATAGGGACCCAAACAAGTTTTCCATTGAATATTGAACAAGCAAGGCTTATATAACTTTATAGTGACATGTCAAATCCAGTTTTAAATAATAATAATTAAAAAATATCAATGGCATATCAAATAAAATGTAAATAAAAATTGAATGCCTCTTTTCTATTTGCAGCCTTCTGAGGTAAATATCAACATTAACTTTTTCCACAGGCTAATAAATTTGAAAATAAAATAACAAACAATAAATCAACCATTCAGGCCTTTTTACTGCTCAGTTTGCGACACACTGATCTAATCTGATGTGCCCAAGCCAGATACCTGCCATCTTTTCTTGGCTGCTAGTTCATTAATGTCGGGGCTCACGCTTTGAACTGAGGCAGCGTCCCGGAAGAGTTAGTGCTGAAAGGGGTTCTGGGTATTTGTTCTGTTGTGTTTATGTTGTGTTACGGTGCGGATGTTCTCCCGAAATGTACTAGTCATTTTTGTTTGGTGTGAGTTCACAGTGTGGCGCATATTTGTAACAGTGTTAAAGTTGTTTATACGGCCATCTTCAGTGTGACCTGTATGGTTGTTGACCAAGTATGCCTTGCATTCCCTTGTCAGTGTCACATATATTATGTGACTGAGGCGGCAAGCTGTTTCTATGTAGGAAAAGCGGACGTGACGAAGAGTTGTAGAGGACGTTTAAAGCAGAGCCTTTAAGGCACGCCCCCAATATCGTTGTCTGGGTGGTAATCGGGAGAAATTCGGGAGAATTTTTGCCCCCTGGAAATTTTCTGCAGGGGCACTAAAATTTGTGAGTCTCCCGGGAAAATCGGGAGGGTTGGCAAGTATGAGTATTAGTGGTGAATGCGGTGTTATAGCAATACCACCGCTGTATAATACTGACGGGCCAGCTCTAATGTTAATTTGATAATGGATCAAGGGCCAAATGAAATTACACGGCGGGCCAAATTTGGCCCACGGGCCAGAGTTTGACACCCATGGTGTAAAGGATTGTTCTTTGGACCACCAAGGACGGACATGGTTAAAAACAATGATTTAATTTGTAATAATTTCTTCTTGTCCTTTCCCGCCGTCAGGTCTTGCCAGTTGTGTCCGTCTCGCTCTCACTCTCGTTCGTGCTCGCGTTCTTGTTCCGCCATCAACAACCACTCCCCCTCTCCTTCCCGACTGCTGCCTTTAACAGAGCGACAGGTGATCAGACAAACACTCTCAGCTGTGTCATCCACGCACCTGTCGCGGATCTCGAAGCCGGTCCTGGCACACCCCGTTTCGCCGCAGGTCCGCAGGAAGACTTCAGAAAAAACCACTGTCAGTAACTACATTTGGTTGCTACATATATAAGTGCAAGTTAAAAGTCAACTATGCAAAGCCAAAGGCATTTATCAACAACACCCAGAAACGCCGCCCGAGCTCATCTAAGATGGACTGATCCAAAGTGTAAAACGTGTTCTGTGGTCTGACGAGTCCACATTTCAAATAGTTACTGAGTGTCGCCGTTCCGAGGAAGTCGTCTTTGCCGTTATGCTAAATGTGCCAGTCGTGCTTGTTGTTGAGTCACCTCCATGCAGTGTATGGCACACTCACTACCTGCATTGACATAGCACTGTTCTTTCATAATGGTCATCAGGTGGATTTTTTAAAAAGTCACTCCATTTAACTTGTAAATACATTTTTTAGTTAGCAAATATAATCATATTTTTCGGACTATAAGGCACACTTAAAATCCTTACAACCCGGAGCGTTTAGTTTGCGGAATAATTTTGGTTGTGCTTACCAACCTTAAAGCAATTTTATTTGGTACATGGTGAAATGATAAGTGTGACCAGTAGATGGCAGTCACACATAGGAGATACGTGTATGGTGACATAAGTGTGACCAGTAGATGGCTGTCACACATAGGAGATACATGTATGGTGACATGATAAGTGTGACCAGTAGATGGCAGTCACACATAGGAGATACGTGTATGTTGAAATGACAAGTGACCAGTAGATGGCAGTCACACATAGGAGATACGTGTATGTTGAAATGATAAGTGATCGGTAGATGGCAGTCAGACATAGGAGATACATGTATGGCGACATGATAAGTGACCAGTAGATGGCAGTCACACATAGGAAATACGTGTATGGTGACATGATAAGTGACCAGTAGATGGCAGTCACACATAGGAAATACGTGTATGGTGACATGATAAGTGACCAGTAGATGTCAGTCACACATAGGAAATACGTGTATGGTGACATGATAAGTGTGATCAGTAGATGGCAGTCATACATAGGAGATACGTGTATGGTGACATGATAAGTGTGACCAGTAGATGGCAGTCACACATAGGAGATACGTGTATGGTGACATGATAAGTGTGATCAGTAGATGGCAGTCATACATAGGAGATACGTGTATGGTGACATGATAAGTGTGACCAGTAGATGGCAGTCACACATAGGAGATACGTGTATGGTGACATGATAAGTGTGACCAGTAGATGGCAGTCACACATAGTAGATATGTGTATGGTGACATAAGTGTGACCAGTAGATTGCAGTCACACATAGGAGATATGACTCAAACGTTTTCTTGTTTTTTTATTATTTATTTAAAGTGACAGAGCGTATTTTTAATTAAAACGGTGACAATGGCATACGTACTCAGAACAATAAAACGTAGAAGTATTTACAGAGTGTTTATCAAAAAGACAATCCCAACGTAACAACAACAGGTAAGAACTGTACAGCATGGAGCATGAAAAAGAAACAAAAACAAATCAACAATATCCACAATAGTTATTATTTACACATGAGTTAAAAAAGTCTGTGGAGACGCTTTCCACACTGAGCAGCTGTGTGGCGCTCTGGCTGATGTACGTCTGTGTCCACTGCTCCAAGGGGGTGGCGCCCGCCGCCGCAGCCGCCGCCGTGCAGAAGGCCAGGTCCATGTCCGCCGCCTCCTGCTTGACGGCCATGTCGCTGACAGACTGCAGCCTCATGGTCTGGACCATGGTCTCACGCGTGCTCCTAGTCTGGCCTGCCACCTCTGACACACACAACACACTCATCACTCATCTGCTCTCATCATTACAACATGGTTAACTAGTAGTCGGGTCTCATCTTTCTAAAAGTATTAACTAGTAGTCTGGTCTCTTCTTTCCAAAAGTATTAACTAGTAGTCTAGTCTCATGTTTCAAACATTACCAAGTTGTCTAGTCTCATGTTTTTAACATTATTAACTAGTAGTCTGGTCTCATCTTTGTAAAAGTATTAACTAGTAGTCTAGTCTCATCTTTCTAAAAGTATTAACTAGTAGTCTAGTCTCATCTTTCCAACATGGTTAACTAGTAGTCTGGTCTCATCTTTCTAAAAGTATTAACTAGTAGTCTAGTCTCATCTTTCTAAAAGTATTAACTAGTAGTCTAGTCTCATCTTTCCAACATGGTTAACTAGTAGTCTGGTCTCATCTTTATGAAAGTATTAACTAGTAGTCTAGTCTCATGTTTCTAACATTATTAACTAGTAATCTGGTCTCATGGTTTTAACATTATTAACTAGTAGTCTGGTCTCATCTTTCTAAAAGTATTAACTAGTAGTCTAGTCTCATCTTTCTAAAAGTATTAACTAGTAGTCTAGTCTCATCTTTCCAACATGGTTAACTAGTAGTCTGGTCTCATCTTTCTGAAAGTATTAACTAGTAGTCTAGTCTCATGTTTCTAACATTATTAACTAGTAATCTGGTCTCATGGTTTTAACATTATTAACTAGTAGTCTGGTCTCATCTTTCTAAAAGTATTAACTAGTAGTCTAGTCTCAATCTTTCTAAAACTATTAACTAGTAGTCTAGTCTCATCTTTCCAACATGGTTAACTAGTAGTCTGGTCTCATCTTTCTGAAAGTATTAACTAGTAGTCTAGTCTCATGTTTCTAACATTATTAACTAGTAGTCTGGTCTCATGGTTTTAACATTATTAACTAGTAGTCTGGTCTCATCTTTCCAAAAGTATTAACTAGTAGTCTAGTCTCATGTTTCAAACATTACCAAGTTGTCTAGTCTCATGTTTTTAACATTATTAACTAGTAGTCTGGTCTCATCTTTCTAAAAGTATTAACTAGTAGTCTAGTCTCATCTTTCTAAAAGTATTAACTAGTAGTCTAGTCTCATCTTTCCAACATGGTTAACTAGTAGTCTGGTCTCACCTTTCTGAAAGTATTAACTAGTAGTCTAGTCTCATGTTTCTAACATTATTAACTAGTAGTCTGGTCTCATGGTTTTAACATTATTAACTAGTAGTCTGGTCTCATCTTTCTAAAAGTATTAACTAGTAGTCTAGTCTCATCTTTCTAAAAGTATTAACTAGTAGTCTAGTCTCATCTTTCCAACATGGTTAACTAGTAGTCTGGTCTCATCTTTCTGAAAGTATTAACTAGTAGTCTAGTGTCATGTTTCTAACATTATTAACTAGAAGTCTGGTCTGATGGTTTTAACATTATTAACTAGTAGTCTGGTCTCATCTTTCCAAAAGTATTAACTAGTTGTCTAGTCTCATGTTTCAAACATTGCCAAGTTGTCTAGTCTCATGTTTTTAACATTATTAACTAGTAGTCTAGTCTCATGTTTCTAACATTACCAAGTTGTGTAGTCTCATGTTTTTAACATCATTAACTAGTAGTCCAGTCTCATGTTTCTATCATTGTTAACTAGTCATCAGTTCCACCTTTCAAAAATTAACTATTGCCTAGTCTCATGTTTCTAACATTGTTAACTAACCGTCTAGTCCCATGTTTCTAAAATTATTAACTAGTAAACTGGTCTCATGTTTTTAACATAATCAAGTTGTCTAGTCTCATGTTCTTAACATTATTAACTAGTAGTCTTGTCTCATGTTTCAAACATTAACAAGTTGTCTAGTGTCATGTTTTTAACGTTATTAACAAGTAGTTTAGTCTCATGTCTCTAACATTACCAAGTTGTGTAGTCTCATGTTTTACCATTAACTAGTAGTCTAGTCTCATGTTTCTAACATTACCAAGTTGTCTAGTCTCATGTTTTTAACATCATTAACTAGTAGTCCAGTCTCATGTTTTTAACATCATTAACTAGTAGTCGAGTCTCATGTTTCTAACATTGTTAACTAGTTGTCAGTTCCACCTTTAAAAGAATAACTATTGCCTAGTCTCCTTTTTCTGACATTGTTAACTAACCGTCTAGTCCCATGTTTCTAAAATTATTAACGAGTAAACTAGTCTCATGTTTTTAACACAACCAAGTTGTCTAGTCTCATGTTCTTAACATTATTAACTAGTAGTCTAGTCTCATGTTTCTAACATTACCAAGTTGTCTAGTCTCATGTTTTTAACATTATTAACTAATAGTTTAGTCTCATGTTTCTAACATTACCAAGTTGTCTAGTCTAATGTTTTAAACATCATTAACTAGTAGTCCAGTCTCATGTTTCTAACATTGTTAACTAGTCATCAGTTCCACGTTTCAAAAATGAACTATTGCCTAGTCTCATGTTTCTAACATTGTTAACTAACCGTCTAGTCCAATGTTTCTAAAATTATTAACTAGTAAACTAGTCTCATGTTTTTAACATTACCAAGTTGTCTAGTGTCATGTTCTTAACATTATTAACTAGTAGTCTAGTCTCATGTTTCTAACATTATTAACTAGTAGTCTAATCTCATGTCTCCAACATTAACAGGTTTTGTAGTCTCATGTTTCTAACATTATTAACTAATAGTCTAGTCCCATGTTTCTAACATTATTAACTACTGGTCTAGTCTCATGTGTCTAACATTATTAACTAGCAGTCTAGTCCCATGTTTCTAACAGTATTAACTAGTAGTCTAGTCCCATGTTTTTTTAACATTACTAACTAGTAGTCTAGTCTCATGTTTCCAACATTAAAAAGTTGTCAAGTCTCAAGTTTCTAGCATTATTAACTAGTAGTCTAGTCCCATTTTTCTAACATGATTAACTAGTAGTCTAGTCTCATGTTTCTAACATTAACTGGCAGTCTAGTCACATATTTCTAACATTATTAAATAGTAGTCTAGTCCCATGTTCCAGCATTATTAACTAGTAGTCTAGCCACATGTTTATAATATTATTAACTAGTAGTCTAGTCTCATTTTCCCAACATTAACAAGTTGTCTAGTCTCAAGTTTGTAACATTATTAACTAGTAGTCCAGTCTTGTGTTTCTAACATGAGCATTTCAGTGTCGCCTCAGAAAACACTGGGCTCTCTGACCAGCGTTACAACACAGTAGCGTAGTAAGCCTAAGTAGTCATGAAAAACAAAGCAGCTGTAACATGACACAGTGACACGACACACACTTATAGACTCACTGCTTTATAACAATGAATATCTTACCTGGTGGGTTCCTCCACTTCCTCCTCTTCTTTTTGCCCTGCACACACAACACTCAGTTAACTGGCTGCAAGTGTGTGTGTGTGTGTGTGTGTGTCTGTGTGTGTGAGTGTGTGTGTGTGTGTGTTCTTGTATTTCTACCCTTCTTGAGACACCAAGAAGGAAAAGTAGCTTCCATATGAGGTGTGAACAAGTTAGGACCGAAGTCATGCTCCCAATACAGAAAAGCATTGCATCTATTGGAGAATGTCTCATTTGCACACCTGCTGGTGAAATCTATCAACATTAAGGTGGTCTCAAAAAGGAGGGATTTTTCTAATTGACTGTGTCGGTTTTAAAAGTGCTCCCCCTCTGGTCAATATATGAAATAACATCTGTGTGTAAAAAATTGAAATGCGCCCCCTTTGGCCAAATGTACTAAAAAAAATAAAATCATATACATATATATATATATGTATATATATACATATATATATATATATATGTAGACATGTTGTAATAACTTAGTAAAAATGAAGTTTAAAAACCAATTACAAACATTCAACAAAAAAAAAACATGAACTAAAAGCAGTCTTTTTCTCACAATGTGTTGACTTTTTCGTATAAAATTGGGAACAATTTCTCATATTCTTTCTGTTTCTGTAATATTGCTATATTTTCTCGTAAAAGTATTACTTTTTTTATGTAAAATTATTCGTTTTTAATGCAAAATGGTGACATTTGTCATATGAAATTCAGACTTTTATCACAATATTGTCTATTTTTTAGGTTGTTCTTGTAAAATAGTGACATTTTTTGAGTAAAATTACAACTTTTGTTATAATTTTGCCAGTTAAAATTACGATTATTATTATAATATTGCCAACATTTTAAAGTGTTCTTATAAAATTGTGACTTTTGTCGAATAAAACTATAACCTTTTTCTTAAAACTGCCAAAATGTTAAGCTTTTCTTGTAAAATGGTGGCTATTATTGAGCAAAATTCCAACTTTTATCATAATATTGCACAAATGTTCACTTTTTCTTGTAAAATGTTGACTTGTGTTGAGTAAAATGATGACTTTTATTATAACACTGCCACAATTCTAAGTTTTTCTTGTGAAATTGTGACCTTTTTCTTGTGAAATTCCAACTCATTTTTCACAACAAGCTTTTTTATATTTGCATAGTATGTATATATTATTAATGTTGTAAATACACATCTTTATACATCTAGAAAGGCTGGTAGGCATTTTTCGGAGGTCTCAAGAAGGTATGAAACACGTGTGTGTGTTTGTGTGCGTGTGTGTGTGTGTGTGTGTGTGCACATACGTAGTTGTCTCGGCAAGACCATTGCGGGTACATGTTGGCATGGATTTGGTTGAGCATCTCGGCTTCCTGGAAATACTTCTCCTGCTCCGGTGGTGTCAGAGATTTCCACTGCAAAACATGGCGCTGTCAGTACACAACTCCATGAAGATCAACAACAACAGCAACAACAACAACACAAACCATCTGGCCGAGGGCTTTATTGACGGTGGCGCTGTCCTTGTTGAGGAACTTGGCCTTGACGGCGGGACGCTGCTCCTTCATGAACAGCATGAAGGCGTTTGGAGGCTTCTTGATGTAAGGCCTGTCCACGTTGTTCCCTGTCCTCTTCTTTCTCCTGCAACACATGGGGAAACAGTGTGAGCGTGAGTCGCCCCCGTGTGGACGTAGGAGGTAGTGCACCGCAATTACTTTGATGAGTTTGGAGGAGGGTTGGTGAAGAAGGTGTCAGGTTCCTCTCCAGGTTCCATCTTGAACAGCAGCTGACCGTTGCTACACCTGCACACACACTACATGTTAGCAGGTATACACTATAATATATATATATATATATATATGTATATATATATATATGTATGTGTGGGAAAAAAAATCACAAGACTACTTTATCTCTACAGAACTATTTCATGAGGGGTTTCCTCAATCATCAGGAAATCTCCTGATGATTGAGAGAACCCCTCATGAAACAGTTCTGTAGAGATAAAGTTGTCTTGTGATTTTTTTCCCACACATACATATATTGCGCTCTACCACGGTATCGAGCACTATTCTCTGGATAATCTAATTAAGATATATATATGTATATATATATATATATATATATATATATATATATATATATATATATGTATATGTATATAGATATACAGTACAGGCCAAAAGTTTGGACCCACCTTCTCATTCAATGTGTTTTCTTTACTTTCATGATTATTTACATTGTAGATCACTAGTCACTAAAATATCATGCAAAAGTGCAGATTCCAACCATTGGAATATGTTGTATAGTTCAAGACTTACATCTTAAAGCTCTAAAAAAATATTTG
This sequence comes from Nerophis ophidion, assembly GCF_033978795.1. Taxonomy (NCBI): domain Eukaryota; kingdom Metazoa; phylum Chordata; class Actinopteri; order Syngnathiformes; family Syngnathidae; genus Nerophis; species Nerophis ophidion. The sequence continues at coordinate 8,586,110 of NC_084636.1, read as the reverse complement.
GGAATGTCTGGCGGGCCAGATTGAAAAGCTTAACGTGCCTAAATTTGCCCAGGTTTTAAAGCATTTATCGGCCGATATTACCGGACATCTCTAACTATTACTGATTTACGAACCATTCACCGTACAAACGTTTAGCTTTACGAAGCGTGGATGGAATAGAAATATTTCATGTCTTCGTGTAGAAGTGTTTACTTTCATGTTGTGTCCAGCAGCACGTCCATTTTGGGCGTGCTGATCATATGTTAGCTACCGTGCTAATTGTTACTTGGTGCGCTTTTTAAAGGGGAACATTATCACAATTTCAAAAGGGTTAAAAACAATAAAAATCAGTTCCCAGTGGCTTGTTGTATTTTTTTTCAAAATTTTACCGGTCTCGGAATATCCCTAAATAAAGCTTTAAAGTGCTTGATTTTCGGCTCTCTGCGAAGACACTGGCCATTTCCCTGTGACGTCATACAGTGCTGCCAATGTAAACAAACAATGGGAATACCACAGCAAGATATAGTGTCATTAGCTCGGATTCAAACTCGGATTTCAGCGACTTAAGCGATTCAACAGATTACGCATGTATTGAAACAGATGGTTGGAGTATGAAAATATTGAAGAAGAAACTGAAGCTTTTGAGTGAATAGCTATTGACGCTATTCATAGCCATAGCACGGCCGAATAGCTGCGTTAGCATCGCCGGTAAAATGTGCGGACCAAACGATCAGGACTTTCGTATCTTGTGACATGTGGGTGGAAGGAAACGTAAGATAGTTGCAAATGCATCTGCAGGTTATCCATACATCTTTGTTCCATGTCTGCTTTAGCACCGCCGGTAAATAGCATGTTAACATCGATTAGCGTAGCATGTTAGCATCGATTAGCTGGCAGTCAACATCAACAAAACTCACAATTGTGATTTCGTTGACTAGCATCGCTGGTAGAATGTGGAGACACTCCAGCACATTCAACGGGGGTCTGGCGGCAGACACTTTGGCATCTTCGGGCCAGTGGTGCAACTTGAATCCCTCCCTGTTAGTGTTGTTACACCCTCCGACAACACACCGTCGAGGCATGATGTCTCCAAGGTTCCAAAAAATAGTCAAAAAAACGGAAAATAACAGAGCTGAGACCCGGTGTTTGTAATGTGTTGAAAATGAAAATGGTGGACGTGTTACCTCGGCGACGTCACATTCTGACGTCATCGCCTCCAGCGCGATAAACAGAAAGGCGTTTAATTCGCCAAAATTCGCCCATTTAGAGTTCGGAAATCGGTTAAAAAAATAGATGGTCTTTTTTGTGCACCATCAAGGTATATATTGACGCTTACATAGGTTTGGTGATAATGTTCCCCTTTAATATGTTTTTAGCATTTTTAGCTATCTATCCCATCCATTTTTGACCGCAATTGTGCGGTCCTCTCCAAGGTTTCTCATAGTCATTCACATTAACGTCCCACTGGCCCTTATGTGGGCTCTGAACCGAGGATGTCGTTGTGGCTTGTGCAGCCCTTTGAGACACTTGTGATTTAGGGCTATATAAATAAACATTGACTGATTGATTGAATTTTTTATTTTATTATTTTGCTATCGGCCATAATGTTTTGTACTCAACAAATAGTTTTCATATTACACAGAGAGACGCTGAAAAAGGTGTTGTTTTTTTTTGTGTGTGCTCTGGCGCCATATTTAGGACGAGTTCGCTCACTGCAGATTGAACGTCTGTTTAGCGCCTTAAACTGGAAGCACAAGTGCCGTTCCGTCTTCTAGTTTTCCGTAGACTTAGACAAACTTTATTCATCCACAAGGAAAATTGTTAATAGAGTTTCTACTCGTATTGTTTTTTTATTCATCAGTTCAAGCAACATTTGCTAGTTTTACAATTAAACTAAAACTATTCATACTTACCAAACCGTCACATATTTGATAGTAGTGTTTTCATGCATTTTTTGCATTGTTTCAGTTTCACTAATTCTTCAGTAAATTCACCAAAACGTCACCATGGAGTTATTGAGTCTGTTTAGCTGATTGGAGACTTAGCTTCCGCAGCTAGTTACTTCTGTTTTGTTTGATCAGCCGTTTTACTGCCTTGTTGCTGACGTTGTTTGGAAACAATTAAAGTACGTAAATAGACATTTACAGAATCTTTTTGTGTAAATAACTCATTTCATAACGTACATATCTGCACTCTACATTACGGAAAATATGGTAATTCAGTGTTACTTACATGACTCCTACAGGATTTTGGCCCATGACCTCCGGCTGGATCACCACAGGAACACAGCTGACCTGTTGACACATCGTTAAAGTCGCCACATGTCCATCAGGTGTCAGCATTTCATTCATGACAAATGCCATTTTTTTCAAGCTCCTTTACATGCATTTGTATTTGTGAGTGAGGGTCTTACCGTCGGTGGAGGTGGCGGCAGCGGCAGCTGACTGACGGGCGCCATTGAGGGTCTCCCTGTTTGTGGCGGAGGCACCAGATGATTGACGGGCGCCATTGGGGGTCTGACTGTTTGAGGAGGGGCCAGATGACTGAAAGGCGCCATTATCTGAACGAGTGGAGGTTAGCACAAACAAACAGCAGCAATATATTAGTGTTATAAAATATTATATATACTATTTTACATGTTTTTTTTTTTTTTTATCTGCTCAACACCCTGTACTCTCTGCAGTTAAGTACACTATGTAGGCCAGGGGTTTCAAACTTGTTTCAAACTTGCGATTATGGCTGCTCTCAAAAAAAAAAAAATATATATATATATATTATTACACACTTCTTTATGTTATTAGTCTTTTTTTTTACGTACAAATTGCTAGATAACGTACTTGCTTTTAAAATCACAAGCGCGGGGAATAAGCATTTTATTCTAACAAAAAAATGTTTGGAATATACAGTAAAGGCCAAACGTTTGGACACACCTCCTCCTCATTCAATGTGTTTTCTTTATTTTCATGACTATTTACATTGTAGATTGTCCCTGAAGGCATCACAACTATGAATGAACACATGTGGAGTTATGTACTTAACAAAAAAAAAGGTGAAATAACTGAAAACATGTTTTGTATTCTAGTTCCTTCAAAATAGCCACCCTTTGCTCCGATTACTGTTTTGCACACTCATGGCATTCTCTCCATGAGCTTCAAGAGGTAGTCACCTGAAATGGTTTTCACTTCACAGGTGTACTTGACGCTCATCGAGAGAATGCAAAGAGTGTGCAAAGCAGTAAGTGGCTATTTTGAAGAAACTAGAATACAAATTACACCTTTTTTTGTTAAGTACATCACTCAACATGTGTTCATTCATAGTTGTGATGCCTTCAGGGACAATCTACAATGTAAATAGTCGTGAAAATAAAGAAAACACATTGAATGAGGAGAAGGTGTGTGCAAACTTATTGTTATGTATGTATAGGGCAGTGGTTCTCAAATTGGGGTACGCGTACCCCTGGGGGTACTTGAAAGTATGCCAAGGGGTATGTGAGATTTTTTTTAAAATATTCGAAAAATAGCAACAATTCAGAAATCCTTTATAAATATATTTATTGAATAATACTTCAACAAAATATGGATGTAAGTTCCTAAACTGTGAAAAGAAATACAACAATGCAATATTCAGTGTAGACAGCTAGATTTTTTGTGGACATGTTCCATAAATATGGATTTTAAAGGGTTTTTTTTTTGTGAAGAAATGTTTAGAATTAAGTTCATGAATCCAGATGGATCTCTATTACAATCCCCAGAAAGGGCACTTACTGTTGTCCAACAATATGCACAAAACCAGAGCTGCAAGCCACACTTTGGACACCCCTGTGTTAAAATAGTGTTTTTTTTGGGGTCAGTCGGAGAGAAAACATGCTTTTTTTTCTGTCAAAATTGAAAGGATGAACATTTTTTATTAAAAAGGATGAGGTAGTTTACTGAAGTACATTCCTGAGTTTGACACAGGTGATGCAGGCCAATTGATTCTGGGTACAACTCTACTATTAAACATTCACATCGCCTTTTTAACGTTTGACACGTATTTAATTATAGTACATCCATCCATTTTTTACCGCTTGTCCCTTTCGGGGGGTGGCATATCTTTATAAAATGGATGGATGGATGGTGTACCCTTCAACTGTAGAGTGAAGAACTTGGAAAATGAGCAGTTTAATAGTGTTTACTTGACTATTAATATGATTTTTGTGAGCATCGCAGCTATGTTTGGCCCCAGAAGGTCGCTTCTAACAGTGAATACTATTATTACATATTTTTCTCCCCACCCCCGAGTTTTTGGTATCAAATTGTCAGCTTTTTCCCTTCAGAATATCATAAATCCTCGCTCTTTTTGAAATATCCTTACTGTTGTCCGACAATATGCACAAAACCGGAGCTGAGGGCCACACTTTGGACACCCCTGTGTTAAGATAGTGTTTTTTGGGGGTCAGTCGGATGATTGTCTAGCTTAGAAAACATTTTTTTTCTGTCCAAATTGAAAGGATGAATAATTTTATTAAAAAAGATGAGGTACTTTACTGAAGTACATTCTGGAGTATGACACAGGTGATGCAGGCCAATTGATTCTGGGTACAACTCTACTATTAAACATTCACATCGCCTTTTTAACGTTTGACACATATTTAATTATAGTACATCCATCCATTTTTTACTGCTTGTCCCTTTCGGGGTGGCATATCTTTACAAAATGGATGGATGGTGTACCCTTCAACTGTAGAGTGAACAACTTGAAAAATAAGCCGTTTAATAAGTCTTTACTTGACTATTAATATGATGTACGTGAACATCGCAGTTATGTTTGGCCCCAGAGGGCCGCCTCTAACAGTTAATACTATTATTACACATTTTTCTCCCCACTCCCGAGTTATTAGTATCAAATTGTCAGCTTTTTTCCCCCTCAGAACATCATAAATCATCGCTCTTTTTGAAATATTCTTACTGTTGTCCAACAATATGCACAAAAATGGAGCCGCGGGCCACACTTTGGACACCCCTGTGTTAAGATAGTGTTTTTTTGGATCAGTCGGATGTTTGTCTAGCTTAGAAAACATGCTTTTTTTCTGTCAAAATTTAAAGGATGAACATTTTTTATTAAAAAAGATGAGGTAGTTTACTGAGGTATACTGGTTTCACTATGTAAAGCGCTTTGAGTCACTAGAGAAAAAACGCTATATAAACATCATTCACTTCACTTCACTACATTCTGGAGTTTGACACAGGTGATGCAGGCCAATTGATTCTGGGTACAACTCTACTATTAAACATTCACATCGCCTTTTTAACGTTTGACACGTATTTAACTATAGTACATCCATCCATTTTTTACCGCTTGTCCCTTTCGGGGGGTGGCATATCTTTATAAAATGGATGGATGGATGGTATACCCTTCAACTGTAGAGTGAAGAACTTGGAAAATGAGCAGTTTAATAGTGTTTACTTGACTATTAATATGATTTTTGTGAGCATCGCAGCTATGTTTGGCCCCAGAAGGTCGCTTCTAACAGTGAATACTATTATTACATATTTTTCTCCCCACCCCCGAGTTTTTGGTATCAAATTGTCAGCTTTTTCCCTTCAGAATATCATAAATCATCGCTCTTTTTGAAATATCCTTACTGTTGTCCGACAATATGCACAAAACCGGAGCTGAGGGCCACACTTTGGACACCCCTGTGTTAAGATAGTGTTTTTTGGGGGTCAGTCGGATGATTGTCTAGCTTAGAAAACATTTTTTTTCTGTCCAAATTGAAAGGATGAATAATTTTATTAAAAAAGATGAGGTACTTTACTGAAGTACATTCTGGAGTATGACACAGGTGATGCAGGCCAATTGATTCTGGGTACAACTCTACTATTAAACATTCGCATCGCCTTTTTAACGTTTGCTACATATTTAATTATAGTACATCCATCCATTTTTTACCGCTTGTCCCTTTCGGGGTGGCATATCTTTACAAAATGGATGGATGGATGGTGTACCCTTCAACTGTAGAGTGAACAACTTGAAAAAAAAGCAGTTTAATAAGTCTTTACTTGACTATTAATATGATGTACGTGAACATCGCAGTTATGTTTGGCCCCAGAGGGCCGCTTCTAACAGTTAATACTATTATTACACATTTTTCTCCCCACTCCCGAGTTATTAGTATCAAATTGTCAGCTTTTTTCCCCCTCAGAACATCATAAATCATCGCTCTTTTTGAAATATTCTTACTGTTGTCCAACAATATGCACAAAAATGGAGCCGCGGGCCACACTTTGGACACCCCTGTGTTAAGATAGTGTTTTTTTGGATCAGTCGGATGTTTGTCAGGCTTAGAAAACATGCTTTTTTTCTGTCAAAATTTAAAGGATGAACATTTTTTATTAAAAAAGATGAGGTAGTTTACTGAGGTACACTGGTTTCACTATGTAAAGCGCTTTGAGTCACTAGAGAAAAAGCGCTATATAAATATCATTCACTTCACTTCACTTCACTACATTCTGGAGTTTGACACAGGTGATGCAGGCCAATTGATTCTGGGTACAACTCTACTATTAAACATTCACATCGCCTTTTTAACGTTTGACACATATTTAATTATAGTACATCCATCCATTTTTTACCGCTTGTCCCTTTCGGGGTGGCATATCTTTACAAAATGGATGGATGGATGGATGGTGTACCCTTCAACTGTAGAGTGAACAACTTGGAAAATGAGCAGTTTAATAAGTGATTACTTGACTATTATTATGATGTACATTAACATCGCAGTTATGTTTGGCCCCAGAGGGCCGCTTCTAACAGTGAATACTATCATTACACATTTTTCACCCCACCCCCGAGTTATTGGTATCAAATTGTCAGCTTTTTCCCTTCAGAACATCATAAATCATCGCTGATTTTTAAAATATTCTTACTGTTGTCCAACAATATGCACATACCTGGAGCTGAGGGCCACACTTTGGACACCCCTGTGTTAAGATAATGTTTTTTTGGGGTCAGTCGGATGATTGTCTAGTTTAGAAAACATGCATTTTTTCTGTCCAAATTGAAAGGAGGAATATTTTTATTAAAAAAGATGAGGTACTTTACTGAAGTACATATTGGAGTTTGACACAGGTGATGCAGGCCAATTGATTCTGGGTACAACTCTACTATTAAACATTCGCATCGCCTTTTTAACGTTTGCTACATGTTAAATTATAGTGCATCCATCCATCCATTTTTTTACCGCTTGTCCCTTTCGGGGTCGCATATCCTTACAAAATGGATGGATGGATGGTGTACCCTTCAACTTGAAAAAGACTTAAAAGTGAACAACTCGGAAAAATAATCAGTGTAATAAGTGTCTACTTGACTATTAATATGATGTACGTTCCTAATAAAGACTTTGCATCGTTACTTTGACAAAACGTGCATGTTCGAACCTACCTGTTCCCCGTGGTAGATGCAGTCTTCGAACCGACGACGGTGGCCAATTTCCGGCGAGATTTTGGTACCTAAGTCCTCGTCGATCAGTTCGAAGATCAGGTCCCAGTCTGGATCCATGGCGGCAAATGTAGTTGGGATAAGTTGACTTGGCGTCGTCCGGCGTTTCTCGTCCGTCCACTGGTCTGGCGACAGATCGTGTGGGGGGAGTAACTTTAACGGACACCCAAAAATAACGGATTTATTTAGGCTTTGATACGTCATATAGACGTCACGTGATTGGCTGGATTTTGGATTTTACAAACCGACTGGTTTCGGAGCTTGCCATTGGTTGGCCAGCAGGGGGCGGGGCCAGCACGAACGTTCTCGAGAGGGAAAAAAACCCAACGATTTTAATTACGTAAGTACATTGAAAAAAAAAAAAAGTAGTAAACTTTGTTAACAGTCCGATTTAATATATTTCCATATCGAAAGTTCGAGTTAGCTACAATATTTGACACGCTGTTTGACAAGGTAGCTTGCTAGCTAGCTTGTTTCCCATTCAGTTGCTAGCTAACTCAACCAATAAGCTACAATGTACACCAAAAGTGAAATAATGGTACCATTTTTTAAAAATGCCCAATTCACCATACTTCCCACTTTTAGTTAAAGGCGAGCCATAAATTATTTGATTAATTAGCGATTTGGTGTAATTTTCGCCGTCGCCACTCGGTGTCACCCAGTCGCCATTTTAACTGCCATGGCCGTTACCATGTCGCTCCATCGTCATTTAAGTCATATTTGCTGAATAAACGGCTGCAATGTGCTTATTAAATAACCTATATTTCACATGTAAGAACTAAACATACTCTTAAATATTCAATATTATTCTGTTATAAGAGTATATGTGTGTGGCCCTTTAAAGGCCTACTGAAATGAGATTTTCTTATTTAAACGGGGATAGCAGGTCCATTCTATGTGTCATACTTGATCATTTCGCGATATTGCCATATTTTTGCTGAAAGGATTTAGTAGAGAACATCAACGATAAAGTTCGCAACTTTTGGTCGCTAATAAAAAAAAGCCTTGCCTGTACCGGAAGTAGCAGACGATGTGCGCGTGACGTCACGGGTTGTGGAGCTCCTCACAGCCTCACATTGTTTATAATCATGGCCACCAACACCGAGAGCGATTCGGACCGAGAAAGCGACAATTTCCCCATTAATTTGAGCGAGGATGAAAGATTTGTGGATGAAGATAGTGAGAGTGAAGGACTAGAAGAAAAAAAAAAAAAGTCAGGGCAGTGGGAGCGATTCAGATGTTATTAGACACATTTACTAGGATAATTCTGGAAAATCCCTTATCTGCTTATTGTGTTACTAGTGTTTTAGTGAGAATATATAGTCGTACCTGAAAGTCAGAGGGGTGTGGCCACGGGTGTGGTGACCGCCAGTGTCTCTGAGGGAAGCCACATTTTTCGAGGAGGCAAAGCGAAGGCAGCCGTTGGGGCCGGGCTGAGCGGCCGGTTGGGGGAAGCAAGTGAGTCGCAGCTGCCTCTTTGACGGGTGCACGAGGAACGACGCAAGCTCCATTCATGTCTACGGTAAGAGTTATTACCACAATTTTCTCACCGAAACCTGACGTTTGACATGTGGTAGAGAACCATGTTTGCTTGACCGCTCTGTTCCATAGTAAAGCTTCACCTTCGGGAATGTAAACAAGAAAACACCGGCTGTGTTGGTGATGCTAAAGGCAGCCGCAATACAGCGCTTCCTACCTACATCTTTCTTCTTTGACGTCTCCATTATTAATTGAACAAAATGCAAAAGATTCAGCAACACAGATGTCCAGAATTCTGTGTAATTATGCGATTAAAGCAGACGACTTATAGCTGGGATCGGGCTGGAACAAAATGTCCGCTACAATCCGAGACGTCACGCGCACGCGTCATCATACCGCGACGTTTTCAACAGGATACTTCACGCGAAATTTTAAATTGCAATTTAGTAAACTAAAAAGGCAGTATTGGCATGTGTTGCAATGTTAATATTTCATCATTGATATATAAACTATCAGACTGCGTGGTCGGTAGTAGTGGGTTTCAGTAGGCCTTTAAGTGAATTATATTTATATAGCACTTTTCTCTAGCGACTTAAAGCACTTTACATAGTGAAACCCAATATCTAAGTTACATTTAAACCAGCGTGGGTGGCACTGGGAGCAAGTGGGTAAAGTGTCTTGCCCAAGGACACAACGGCAGTGACTAGGTTGGCAGAAGCGGGCATCCAACCTGGAACCCTAAAGTTGCCGGCTCAGCCACTCTCCCAACTGAGCTATACCACCCCAATATATACATATTATGTATAAGCATGTATATATATATATCTATATATCTATATATCTATATATATATATATAGATATATATATATATATATATATATATATATTTTTTTTTTACCGCTGATTCCCTTTTGGGGTCGTTACACCCTGGACAAGTCGCCACCTCATCGCAGGGCCAACACAGTTAAACAGACAACATTCACATTCACACACTAGGGCCAATTTAGTGTTGCCAATCAACCATATGTATATATATTAATATATATATATATATATATATATATATATATATATATATACATATATATATATATATATATATATATATATATATATATATATATATATATATATATATTTATTTATTTTTTTATTTTATTTTATATGTAATAGTAGTTATTTTGTATGTGAAATTGAGTGTTTATATGTATATTGTATATATGTGTGTGTGTAAATATATATATATATATATATGAGAAAAAATAGTGGTTGCTTTTTCAAATTGGTCAACTTACAACTATTTACAGTGAAATATATATATATATATATATATATATATATATATATATATATATATATATATATATATATATATATATATATATATATATATATTAGGGCTGCAAATCTTTGGGTGTCCCACGATTCAATTCAATATCGATTCTTTGGGTCACAATTCGATTCAAAATCGATTTTTTTTTTTTTCAATTCAACGCGATTCTCGATTCAATACAGGATCTACCCCAGTCTGCTGACCTGCTAGCAGAGTAGTAGATTTTTGTAAAAAGCTTTTATAATTGTAAAGGACAATGTTTTATCAACTGATTGCAATAATGTACATTTGTTTTAACTATTAAACAAACTAAAAATATGACTTATTTTAACTTTGTGAAAACATTGGACACTGTGTGTTGTCAAGCTTATGAGATGCGATGCAAGTGTAAGCCACTGTGTCAATATTGTTCTTTTTTTTTATTTCTATAAATGTCTAATGGTAATGTCAATGAGGGATTTTTAATCACTGCTAAACTGAAATTATAACTAATATTGATACTGTTGTTGATGATATTCATTTTTGTTTCACTACTTTTGGTTCTGAGTCGTGTTTGTGTTTTCTCAATTGCTCTGTTTATTGCTGTTCTGAGTGTTGCTGGGTCAGGTTTGGTTTAGGAATTGAATTGTATGGTTATGGTATTGCTCTGTATTGTTTTGTTGGATTGATAAAAAAAATAAAAAATCGATTTTTTAATAATAAGAAGCGATTCTGAATCGCACAACGTGAGAATCGCGATTCAAATTCGAATCAACTTACAACTATTTACAGTGATTATATACATCCATCCATCCATCCATCTTCTTCCACTTATCCGAGGTCGGGTCGCGGGGGCAGCAGCCTAAGCAGGGAAGCCCAGACTTCCCTCTCCCCAGCCACTTCGTCTAGCTCTTCCCGGGGGATCCCGAGGCGTTCCCAGGCCAGCCGGGAGACATAGTCTTCCCAACGTGTCCTGGGTCTTCCCCGAGGCCTCCTACCGGTTGGACGTGCCCTAAACACCTCCCTCGGGAGGCGTTCGGGTGGCATCCTGACCAGATGCCCGAACCACCTCATCTGGCTCTCGATGTGGAGGAGCTGCGGCTTTACTTTGAGTTCCTCCCGGATGACAGAGCTTCTCACCCTATCTCTAAGGGAGAGCCCCGCCACACGGCGGAGGAAACTCATTTCGGCCGCTTGTACCCGTGATCTTATCCTTTTGGTCATGACCCAAAGCTCATGACCATAGGTGAGGATGGGAACGTAGATCGACCGGTAAATTGAGAGCTTTGCCTTCCAGCTCAGCTCCTTCTTCACCACAACAGATCGGTACAACGTCCGCATTACTGAAGACGCCGCACCGATCCGCCTGTCGATCTCACGATCCACTCTTCCCCCACTCGTGAACAAGACTCCTAGGTACTTGAACTCCTCCACTTGGGGCAGGGTCTCCTCCCCAACCCGGAGATCGCACTCCACCCTTTTCCGGGAGAGAACCATGGACTCGGATTTGGAGGTGCTGATTCTCATTCCGGCCGCTTCACACTCGGCTGCGAACCGATCCAGTGAGAGCTGAAGATCCCGGCCAGATGAAGCCAACAGGACCACATCGTCTGCAAAAAGCAGAGACCTAATCCCGCGGCCACCAAACCGGAACCCCTCAATGCCTTGACTGCGCCTAGAAATTCTGTCCATAAAAGTTATGAACAGAATCGGTGACAAAGGGCAACCTTGGCGGAGTCCAACCCTCACTGGAAACGTGTCCGACTTACTGCCAGCAATGCGGACCAAGCTCTGACACTGATCGTACAGGGATCGGACTGCCTTAATAAGACAGTCCGATACCCCATACTCTCTGAGCACTCCCCACAGGACTTCCCGAGGGACACGGTCAAATGCCTTCTCCAAGTCCACAAAGCACATGTAGACTGGTTGGGCAAACGCCCATGCACCCTCAAGAACCCTGCCGAGAGTATAGAGCTGGTCCACAGTTCCACGACCAGGACGAAAACCACACTGTTCCTCCTGAATCCGAGGTTCAACTATCCGGCGTAGCCTCCTCTCCAGTACACCTGAATAAACCTTACCGGGAAGGCTGAGGAGTGTGATCCCACGATAGTTGGAACACACCCTCCGGTCCCCCTTCTTAAAGAGAGGGACCACCACCCCGGTCTGCCAATCCAGAGGTACCGCCCCCGATGTCCACGCGATGCTGCAGAGTCTTGTCAACCAAGACAGCCCCACAGCATCCAGAGCCTTAAGGAACTCCGGGCGGATCTCATCCACCCCTGGGGCCTTGCCACCGAGGAGCTTTTTAACTACCTCAGCAACCTCAGCCCCAGAAATAGGAGAGTCCACCACAGATTCCCCAGGCACTGCTTCCTCATAGGAAGACGTGTTGGTGGGATTGAGGAGGTCTTCAAAGTATTCCTTCCACCTATCCACAACATCCGCAGTTGAGGTCAGCAGAACACCATCCGCACCATACACGGTGTTGACAGTGCACTGCTTCCCCTTCCTGAGGCGGCGGATGGTGGTCCAGAATCGCTTCGAAGCCATCCGGAAGTCATTTTCCATGGCTTCCCCAAACTCTTCCCATGTCCGAGTTTTTGCCTCTGTGACCGCTGAAGCTGCACACCGCTTGGCCTGTCGGTACCTGTCCACTGCCTCTGGAGTCCTATGAGCCAAAAGAACCCGGTAGGACTCCTTCTTCAGCTTGACGGCATCCCTCACCGCTGGTGTCCACCAACGGGTTCTAGGATTACCGCCACGACAAGCACCAACTACCTTGCGGCCACAGCTCCGATCAGCCGCCTCGACAATAGAGGTGCGGAACATGGTCCACTCGGACTCAATGTCCAGCACCTCCCTCGTGACATGTTCAAAGTTCCTCCGGAGGTGGGAATTGAAACTTTCTCTGACAGGAGACTCTGCCAGACGTTCCCAGCAAACCCTCACAATGCGTTTGGGCCTGCCAGGTCTGTCCGGCATCCTCTCCCACCATCGCAGCCAACTCACCACCAGGTGGTGATCGGTAGAAAGCTCCGCCCCTCTCTTCACCCGAGTGTCCAAAACATGAGGCCGCAAATCCGATGACACAACTACAAAGTCGATCATGGAACCGCGGCCTAGGGTGTCCTGGTGCCAAGTGCACATATGGACACCCTTATGTTTGAACATGGTGTTTGTAATGGACAAACTGTGACGAGCACAGAAGTCCAATAACAAAACACCACTCGGGTTCAGATCCGGGCGACCATTCTTCCCAATCACGCCTCTCCAGGTTTCACTGTCGTTACCAACATGAGCGTTGAAGTCCCCCAGTAGGACAAGGGAATCACCCGGGGGAGCACTCTCCAGTACTCCCTCGAGTGTACCCAAAAAGGGTGGGTACTCTGAACTGTTGTTTGGTGCGTAAGCACAAACAACAGTCAGGACCCGTCCCCCCACCCGAAGGCGGAGGGAGGCTAGCCTTTCGTCCACTGGGTTGAACTCCAACGTGCAGGCTTTAAGCCGGGGGGCAACCAGAATTGCCACCCCAGCCCGTCGCCTCTCACTGCCGGCCACGCCAGAGTGAAAGAGAGTCCAGCCCCTTTCAAGAGAAGTGGTTCCAGAGCCCTAGCTGTGCGTCGAAGTGAGTCCGACTACATCCAGCCGGAATTTCTCTACTTCGCGCACTAGCTCAGGCTCCTTTCCCCCCAGTGAGGTGACGTTCCACGTCCCAAGAGCGAGCTTATGTAGCCGAGGATCGGACCGCCAAGTGCCCTGCCTTCGGCTGCCGCCCAGCTCACATTGCACCCGACCTCTATGGCCCCTGCTATGGGTGGTGAGCCCATTGGAGGGGGGACCCACGTTGCCTCTTCGGGCTGTGCCCGGCCGGGCCCCATGGGTACAGGCCCGGCCACCAGGCGCTCGCCATCGTGCCCCACCTCCGGGCCTGGCTCCAGAGGGAGGCCCCGGTGACCCGCGTCCGGGCGAGGGAAATCTGGGTCCTTTGTTTTTACTTTTCATAGAGGTTTTCGAGCTGCTCTTTGTCTGGTCCCTCACCTAGGACCAGTTTGCCTTGGGAGACCCTACCAGGGGGCATAAAGCTCCCAGACAACATAGCTCCTAGGATCATTGGGACACGCAAACTCCTCTACCACAGTAAGGTGGCAGCTCAGAGAGGAGTGATTATATACATATATATATATATATATATATATATATATATATATATATATATATATATATATATATATATATATGTATGTAATATATATATATAAATGATTATATACATATATATATATATTTATGTAATATATATATATATAAATATTTACATAATATATATATATATACATTTATATATATATATATATATATATATATATATATATATATATATATATATATATATATATATATAGTCAAAATAATTGCCCATGCTTGGGCTACACAGTACAAGTTATTTTATTTAATTTTATTAATTGAACAATTGGCCACACATACAATGTACAAATACATTAAGGCACTTTCAATTATAGCTGGGCGATATGGCCAAAAACTATCTAGATGTAAATGTTTTATATTGGTCAATATAGATAATTATTCATATTTTTATGACTTATGGGCAGCACGGTGATGCAGGGGTTAGTGCATCTGCCTCGCAATACGAAGCAGTCCTGGGTTCAATCCCAGGCTCGGGATCTTTCCGTGTGGAGTTTGCATGTTCTCCCCGTGACTGCGTGGGTTCCCTCCGGGTACTCCGGCTTCCTCCCACCTCCAAAGACATGCACCGGGGGATAGGTTGATTGGCAACACTAAATGGTCCCTAGTGTGTGAATGTGAATGTTGTCTGTCTGTGTTGGCCCTGTGATTAGGTGGCGACTTGTCCAGCCGATAGGCTCCAGCGACCCCCCGCAACCCCAAAAGAAACAAGCGGTAGAAAATGGATAGATGGACAATATGGACAATGAGAAAAATATATGAATGTTAAAATTTTTATTTCAAATATAACCTCCCTTTGATTTTAATCCCCTCAGCTACCACGGCAGAAAGGAAGGGAAAAGCCAACACATGCATTGAAAACACTCAATGTAAACAACATTCTAAAATAACAATAAACATTTACCAAAACCATCTTAAAATGAAGGTGCAAAAAATAAAAAATACATAAGAATTGCTTACTAGAGTGTAACAAAGTCGTGCTAAGTGTGAAAATGTAAACAGAGAAACCTGAGAATGTCTATTTTCTGCAGACTAAGAGCCAGTAAGTTACAGGTGTGTAACATTTAATTTGGTCTACTATTCTTATTTAAGCATGGAAATACATTTATTTTATGCAGTAGTTATTTAAATATTATTGGACCATATTAGTATTTTAAAATAGCAGATCGTTCATAATTAGTTATTTATTTTATTATTTTACAAACATTATTAACTAGTAGTCTAGTCCTATGTTTCTAACATTATTAACAAGTAGTCTAGTCCCATGTGTCTAACATTATTGTGGTTTGTGCAGCCCTTTGAGACACTAGTAATTTAGGGCTATATAAGTAAACATTGATTGATAGTATTCTAGTCCCATGTTTCTAACATTATTAACAAGTCGTCTAGTCTCATGTTTGTAACATTATTAAATAGTCATCTAGTCCCATGTTTTTAACATTAACTTGTACTCTAGTCCCATGTTTCTAATATTATCAACTAGTAGCATAGTCTCATGTTACTAGCATTATTAACTTGTAGTCTAGTCCTGTGTTTCTAACAATAACTAGTAGTCTAGTCTCATGTTTCTAACATTATGAACTAGTCATCTTGTCCCATGTTTCTAACATTATGTAGTAGTCTAGTCCCATGTTTCTAACATTATTAACTAGCAGTCTAGTCTCATGATTCTAGCATTAACTTGTAGTCTAGTCTCATGTTTCTAACAATAACTACAAGTCTAGGGTCATGTTTCTAAGATTATTAACTAGTAGTCTAGTATCATGTTTCTTACATTATTAACTAGTAGTCTAGTCCCATGTTTCTAACATTATTAACGAGTTTTCTAGTCTCATGTTTCTAACATCATTAACGAGTAGTCTAGTCCCAAGTTTCTAACATTATTAAAGAGTTGTCTAGTCTCAGGTTTCTAACATTATTAACTAGTAGTCTAGTCCCATGTTTCTAACATTGTTAACTAATAGTCTGGTCTCATGTTTCAAACATTATTAACAAGTTGTGTACTCTCATGTTTCTAACATTATTAATAGTCTACTCTCATGTTTCTAACATTATTAACAAGTTGTCTAGTCTCATTGTAGCATTATTAACTAGTAGTCTACTCTCTCTAGCTGAGGGCTTCGTTGACGGTGGCGCTGTCCTTGTTGAGGAACTTGGCCTTGACGGTGGGACGCTGCTCCTTCATGAACAGCATGAAGGCGTTTGGAGGCTTCTCGATGTAAGGCCTGTCCTCGTTGTTCCATGTCCTCCTCTTTCTCCTGCAATATAAGGTGAAACGGCGTGAGCGTGAGTCGCCTCCGTGTGGACGTGGAAGGTAGTGCACCACAATTACTTTGATGAGTGTGTAGGAGGGTTGGTGAAGAAGGTGTCAGGTTCCTCTCCAGGTTCCTCTCCAGGTTCCGTCTTGAACAGCAGCTGACCGTTGCTACACCTGCACACACACTACATTTTAGTAAGTGAAGTGAAGTAAATTATATTTATAGAGCGCTTTTCTCTAGTGACTCAAAGCGATTTACATATTGAAACCCATTATCTACAGCCAAGAAAATAAGTATTTGAACACCCTGCTATTTTGCAAGTTCTCCCACTTAGAAATCATGGAGGGGTCTGAAATTTTCACGGTAGGTGCATGTCCACTGTATGAGAGATAACCTAAAAAGAAAAATCCAGAAATCACAATCTATGATTTTTTAACAATTTATTTGTGTGATAAAGCTGAAAATAAGTATTTGAACACCAACATTAATATTTGGTAGAGTAGCCTTTGTTTGCAATTACAGATGTCAAAATTTTCCTACAGTTCTTCACCAAATTTTCACAAACTGCAGGAGGGATTTTGGCCCACTCCACGCAGATCTTCTCTAGATCAGTCAGGTTTCTGGGCTGTCGCTGAGGAACACAGACTTTCAGCTCCCTACAAAGAATTTCAATTGAATTTAGGTCTGGAGACTGGCCAGGCCACTCCGGAACCCTGATATGGTTCTTACGAAGCCACTTCTTTGTTCTCCTGGCTGTGTTCTTTGTGTCATTGTCATGTTGGAAGATCCAGCCACGACTCATCTTCAATGATCTGACTGAGGGAAGGAGGTTTTTGGCCAAAATCTCACAATACATGGCTGCAGTGATCCTCTCTTTAATACAGTACAGTCGTCCTGTCCCATGAGCAGAAAAACATTCCCAAAGCATGATGCTACCACCCCCATCCTTCACAGTAGGTATGGTGTTCTTGGGATGGTACGCATCATTCTTCTTCCTCCAAACACACATAGTGGAATTATGACCAAAAAGGTCAATTTTGGTCTCATCTGTCCACAAAACTTTCTCCCATGACTCCTGTGGATCATCCAAATGGTCATTTGCAAACTTAAGACAGGCCTCAACATGTGCTGGTTTAAGCAGGGGAACCTTCCGTGCCATGCATGATTTCAAACCATGACATCTTAGTTTATGGTCCAGTGACCATGGAAACAGTGATCCCAGCTCTTTTCAGGTCTTTGACCAAGTCCTGCCGTGTAGTCCTGGGCTGATTCCTCACCTTTCTTAGCATCATTGAGACCCCACCAGGTGATATCTTGCATGGGGCTCCACTCCAATTGAGAATGACCGTCATGTTTAGCTTCTTCCATTTTTTAATGATTGCTCCAACAGTGGACCTTTTTTCACCAAGCTGCTTGGAAATTTCTCCAAAGCCCTTTCCATCCTTGTGGAGTTGTACAATTTGGTCTCCGGTGTCTTTGGACAGCTCTTTGCTCTTAGCCATGCTGAATGTTTGGGTCTTACTGATTGTATGGGGTGGACAGGTGTCTTCATGCAACTAACGACCTCACACAGGTGCATCTGATTCAGGATATTACAGTGGAGTGGAGGAGGACTTATAAAGGCAGACTAACAGGTCTTTAAGGGTCAGAATTCTAGCTGATAGACAGGTGTTCAAATACTTATCAGCTGTATCACACAAATCAATTGTTAAAAAAATCATAGCTTGTGATTTCTGGATTTTTCTTTTTAGGTTATCTCTCATACAGTGGACATGCACCTACCGTGAACATTTCAGACCCCTCCATGATTTCTAAGTGGGAGAACTTGCAAAATAGCAGGGTGTTCAAATACTTATTTTCTTCACTGTAAGTTACATTTCAACCATCTGCACACGGGTCGTGAGATACACCCTGGATCTCCAGCACCCACCTATTTTGTGCCCGGCAGCACATCCCTTTTGCTGTTAACTACCGTGATAATTGCTACATTGAGTACTTTTTAACATGTTTTTTTTTTTTCTTTTTAGCATTTTTCTAGTTTTGCAAGCTTACTGTAGTATGAGCCCAAAGAAATCAATGGACAAGTGGTTCAAAAACATTCAGGACCTCACCTGAGAAGGTCAAGTGAGGACAATTAAACTACCATATTTCCCGGACTATAAGTCCCTAATTTTTTCCTACGCATTGAACTGTGTGGCTTATAAAACGATGTGGCTAATTCATGGATTGTTGTTGTTGTTTTTTGTGCTAACGGCTATAATGTTTTGTACTCAACAAATACAGCACAGAAAATGTGTGCTTTTGTTTGTACTCTGGCACCATATTTTGGAAGAGTTCCCTCACTGCAGATTGAACGTCTGTTTAGTGCCTTAAATCGGAAGTGCCGTTCTGTCCTCTAGTTCAGTGGTTCTCAACCTTTTTTCAGTGATGTACCCCCTGTGAACATTTTTTTAATTCAAGTACCCCCTAATCAGAGCAAAGCATTTTTGGTTGAAAAAAAGAGGAAAAATACAGCGATATGTCATCAGTTTCTGATTTATTAAATTGTATAACAGTGCAAAATATTGTTCATTTGTAGTGGTCTTTCTTGAACTATTTGGAAAAAAAGATATACAAATAACTAAAAACCTGTTGAAAAATAAACAAGTGATTCATTTATAAATAAAGATCTCTACACACAGAAGTAATCATCAACTTAAAGTGCCCTCTTTGGGGATTGTAATAAAGATCCATCTGGATTCATGAACTTAATTCTAAACATTTCTTCACAAAAAAATAAATCTTTAACATCAATATTTATGGAACATGTCCACAAAAAATTTAGCTGTCAACACTGAATATTGCATTGTTGCATTTTTTTTTACAGTTTATTAATTTACATTCATATTTTGTTGAAGTTTTATTCAATAAATATATTTATAAAGGATTTTTGAATTGTTGCTATTTTTAGAATATTTTTGAAACATCTCACATACCACTTGGCATACCTTCAAGTACCCCCAGGGGTCACATACCCCCATTTGAGAACCACTGCTCTAGTTTTCCATTGAATTTCTACTCGCATGGTTTCTTTATTCTTTATTTGTTGTCCAAGCAACGGTTGTTAGTTTTACAGTAAAACTAAAACCATTCATACTTACTAAACCGTCACATATTTGATAGTATTGGTTTTCGTGCATTGTTTGTATTGCTTCAGTTTTACAAATTCCTCAGTAAATTCACCAAAACGTCACCGTGGAGTTATTGAGTCTGTTTAGCTGATCGGAGACTTAGCTTCCACAGCTAGTTACTTCTGTTTTGTTTGATCAGCCGTTTAACTGGCGTGTTGCTGACATTGTTTGGAAACAATTATGGTATGTAAATACAAATTTACAGAATATTTTTGTGTAAAAAAACTCATTTCACAATGTATATATCTGCTGGAAACATTTTTTCTTCTTCCAAAATGTAGTGGGTCCGGTTTAAATACCAGTGCACTCCACAGTCCGTAAAATATGGTAACTCAGTGTTACTTACTTGACTCCAACAGGATTTTGGCCCATGACCTCCGGCTGGATCACCACAGGAACACAGCTGACCTGTTGACACATCATTGGGTCGACACATGTCCACCAACTGTCAGCATTTCACTCATGACAAAAGCCATTTTTTAAAGCTCCTTTACATGCATTTGTATTTGTGATTGACTGATTGATTGATAGATTGACATTTTTATTAGTAGATTGCTAATAATAGTAACACCTGAATGAGTTTTCAACTTGTTTAGGTCTGTGTCCATGTAAAGCGGTCTTACTTTCGTTGGAGGTGGCGGCAGCTGATTGACGGGCGCCATTGAGGGTCTCCCTGTTTGTGGCAGAGGGACCAGATGATTGACGGGCGCCATTAGGGGTCTGACTGTTTGAGGAGCAGGGGCCAGAGGATTGAAAGGCGCCATTATCTGAACAAGTGGAGGTTAGCACAAACAAACAGCAGCAATATATTAGTGTTATAAAACATTATGTATACTATTTTACATGTTTTTTTAGTTTTTTTTTAAATCTGCTCAACACCCTGTACTCTCTGCAGTTAAGTACACTATGTAGGCCAGGAATGTGTGTATATATATATATATATATATACATATATATATATTCACTGTATGTATATATATTCACTGCATGTGTATGTATGTATATATATATTAGGGCTGCAAATCTTTGGGTGTCCCACGATTCGATTCAATATCGATTCTTGGGGTCACGATTCAATAATATATCGATTTTTTTTTATTCGATTCTCGTGTCAAAAACGATTTTTCCGATTCAAAACGATTCTGTATTCATTCAATACATAGGATTTCAGCAGTATCTACCCCATGAGATGCGATGCAAGTGTAAGCCACTGTGACACTATTGTTCTTTTTTTTTATTTTCATAAATGTCTAATGATAATTTCAATGAAGGATTTTTTAATTACGGCTATGCTGAAATTATAACTTATATTGATACTGTTGTTGATAATATTAATTTTTGTTTCACTACTTTTGGTTTGTTCGGTGTCGTGTTTGTGTCTCCTCTCAATTGCTCTGTTTATTGCAGTTCTGAGTGTTGCTGGGTCTGGTTTAGTTATGGAATTGGATTGCATTGTTATGGTATTGCTGTGTAGTTGTTTGTTGGATTGATAAAAAAAAAAAATAAATACAAAATTTTTTTTTTTTTTTTAATATTTTTTAAAAATGAGAATCGATTCTGAATCGCACAACGTATTTGATTCGATTCGTATTCGAATTTATTTTTTCCCACACCCCTAATATATATTCGTTTTGCATAGCCACACCTAAGCTTCGTGTGCCTTGAAATAAAGTCTGGTGTGCCGTGGAAGATTATGTAATTTCACCTAATTGTGTTAAAAAAAATGTTGCACACAAGTAATTATAATCCGTAAATAATGTGCCTTTGTTGAGTGCCTGTGCTGTTTAGAACTCGGCAGAGTGACCGTGTAATACTCTTCCATATCAGTAGGCGGCAGCAGGTAGCTAATTGCTTTGTAGATGTCGGGAACACGTTGTGTCATGATCACAATATGCAGATAACAACGGGAAGCAGCATACAGGTAAGGTATATAACCAAAAATACACAAAAGGCGAGTGCCGATAAGAAACGGCATCAAAGCTTAGGTGTGGCTATGCAAAATGAAACTAAAACTGTACTGGCTGCAAAATAAACAAAACACAAAATGCTGGACAACAGCAAAGACTTACAGCGTGTGGAGCAGACGGCGTCTACAAAGTACATCCGTACATAACATGACAATCAACAATGTCCTCACAAAGATGGACAGCGTCCGCACAATTTGAATAGTGTGGATTGCGAAAACAAAGCAGGTGTGGAGAATAGTGCTCGAGGAAGACATGAAACTGCCACAGGAAAATGCCAACAAAACAGGAAAAAACACCAAAATAGGAGCGCAAGACAAGAAGTAAAAGACTACACACAGGAAAACAGCTCCAAATTGGTCAGGGTGTGATGTGACAGGTGGTGACAGTACACCTACTTTGAGACAAGAGCTATAGTGATTAATACTTATGCTTTAAAGTCATATCCAAATATTGCCACAACCACTTTTTATTGTCTATATCGGCTATGGAGTTTGGCTTTTTAATGATTTCTGCTTGTGCTGTGCCTCAGGATTTTTTCAATGGAAAAAAATGTGCCTTGGCTCGAAAAAGGTTGAAAAACACTGTCTTTTGTGTATTTCTGGTTAGATACCTTATTACAGGGGTAGGGAACCTATGGCTCTCGAGCCAGATGTGGCTCTTTTGATGACTGCATCTGGCTCTCAGGTAAATCTTAGCTGACATTGCTTAACACGATAATTAAGAATAATTTCGCTGGAATTCACAGTGCTAAAAATAAAGTTCAAAATATAAAACATTCTCATGCATTTAATTCCATCCATCCGTTTCCTACCGCACCTGTTCAAGAAGTCGCATTAATGGTAAGAAGTATTTTATGTCACGATGGGGTGGGAGGGTCGCTCTCCCAGGAAGGCAGACAGACTACTCGGGACATGGCATTTAGGTAAAAACATGACTTAATTTAAACAAAAAAAAAAGATACATACAAAAATCGCTCACAGCGGAAGCACAACTTGGGCTAAGAAAGCTAAGGCATAAACAGACTATGAACATAAATCAAACAAAACTTATTTCATACCATGAATTGATTAACGTGGACCCCAACTTAAACAAGTTGAAAAACTTATTGGGGTGTTACCATTTAGTAGTCAATTGTACGGAATATGTACTGAACTGTGCAATCTATTAATAAAAGTATCAATCAATCAAATTGGCATGAAGCACGAAACTATGGCAAGGCATGAAACAAGTCAGCACAGAGCAAGAAAAGTTCACATTGACGCCAGGGCGACTGACTGGCAAAGACAAGCTTAAATACTGCCTCTGATTAGTGCTGGGGAAGCAAGTGAGCAGGCATTTTGTCCACCAGAGACAGGTGGACAAAATGAGTAACCAAGGAAACCAGACAAGGGAGTGGAAAAAAAAACAGAAACTTAAAGAGTCCAAAAGACAAACCGCACATGGCCAAACAAAAACATGATCAACAGACATGACATTTTATTTAATATTGGTTAGCTTCAGAATAACAATGTTATGAAAAAGAACAAGATACTTATTATACTCTAAAATGTTGGTCTTACTTAAAAATGCACACATTTAGTTGTATTCAGTGTTAAAAAAAATATGATATGGCTCTCACTGAAATACATTTTGAAATATTTGGCTTTCATGGCTCTCTCAGCCAAAAAGGTTCCCGACCCCTGCCTTATTACCTGCATGCTGCTTCCCGTTGTCATCTGCATATTGTGATCATGACACAACGTGTTCCCGACATCTACAAAGCAATTAGCTACCTGCTGCCGCCTACTGATATGGAAGAGTATTACACGGTTACTCTGCCGAGTTCTAAACAGCACATACATTCAACAATGGCACATTATTTACGGATTATAATTACTTGTGTGCAAAAATATTTTTAACACAATTAACGTATTTTCTTGAATTGCCGCAGGGCAGATAGTATGCGCCTGCCTTGAATTACTGTCGGGTCAAACTCGCTTCCCAAAATAATTAGCGAATGCTTAGTATTACCGCTGGGTCAAACTTGTGATGTCACGAGTGACACTTCCCCTGTCTACATTTTCAAAATGGAGGAGGCTGATTTCAATACCGGTAATTTGAAATTGCATAAAGGGAAGAAGTTTAAGAGCTATTCAGTAGGATTTAAGGTCCAAGCTTACATCACACTCAAATTTTTACTGCATACCTTTGGTAAGTGCCGAAGTGAGAAGAGGTTTTAAAATAATTATCGCATGCTTACTTTTACCCCATGCCTTTGGTAAGCGCAGGAGTAAGAAGAGGTTTTAAATTAATTATAGCGCCCCGTTGGCAATTCAAGGAAACGGTATGTGAAATAACATAATCTTCCACGGCACACCAGACTTTATTTCATATCACATTAGTGTGCCGCGGCACAGTGGTTGGGGACCACTGTTTTGACGTACCTGTTCCCCGTGGTAGATGCAGTCTTCTAACCAACTACGGGGTCCAATTTCCGGCGAGATTTTGGTACCTAAATCCTCGTCAATCAGTTCGAGGATCAAGTCCCAGTCCGGCTCCATGGCGGCAAATGTAATTGGGATTAGTTTAGTTGGTGTTGTCAGGCGAGGCTTGTTTGTGTTTAACCGACTCCCAATAATCACGGATTAATTTTCCCTTTCATACGTCACATAGACGTCACGTGACTGGGTGGATGATTTCACAAAGCGCGCCGTTGGTTGGCCAGCAGGGGGCGGGGCCATCACGACATCCACACGTCTGTTTACCAGGACGTTCTGGGGGGGAAAAACGATTTTAATTGCGTAAGTACGTTGGAAAAAAAAAGTAGTAAGCTATGTTAAAAATCCGATTTTGTATATTTCCATGTCGAAAGTCGAGTTAGCTACAATATTTGACAAGCTGTTTGACAAGCTAGCTAGGAAGCTAGCTTGAGCCTCATCTGGCTGCTAGCTAACTCAACCAATAAGCTACAATGTACTCCAAATGTGAAATAATGGTACAACGTTTAAAAACAACTAAATTCTTCACACTTGCCACTTTTAGTTAAAGGCGAGTAATTATTTCATGAATTTATGTATTGGTTGCAATTTTCGCCGTCGCCACTTGATGTCACCCAGTCGCCATTTTGGCTGCAATGTTTGTTAAATAAATGGCGGCAACATGCTCATTAAATAACCTAGACTTCACATGTTAGTGTTTCAAACCGGACTAAAAATACTTTTAATTAATTATTATTCTGTTATGAGCAGGGATCCCCAAACTACTGCCCGTCCGGCCCTTCAACGTCCAAAATCTGGCCCGCTGGCAGTCCCAAGTTAAATATATATATATATATATATATTTATTTTAATTTTTTAAAACTTATTTCTAATCTATTTTGAACCGCTTGTTGTTCTCTGTGTCTCCTAGCAACTCAGGGAAATCATATTGTCTAAAAATGCATTTCCCATCATCGCGCTTGGAATAATATATATATATATATATATATATATATATATATCCATTTTCAACCGCTTATTCCCTTTTAGGTTCGCGGGGGGCGCTGGCGCCTATCTCAGCTACAATCGGGCGGAAGGCGGGTTACACCCTGGACAAGTCGCCACCTCATCGCAGGGCCAACACAGATAGACGGACAACATTCACTCTCACATTCACACACTAGGGTCAATTTAGTGTTGCCAATCAACCTATCCCCAGGTGCATGTCTTTGGAAGTGGGAGGAAGCCGGAGGGAACCCACATATATATATATATATATATATATATATATATATATATATATATATATGTATATGTATATATATATATATATGTATATATATATATATATATATATATATATTGATTGATTGATTGATTGATACTTTTATTAGTAGATTGCACAGTTCAGTACATATTCCGTACAATTGACCACTAAATGGTAACACCCTAATAAGTTTTTCAACTTGTTTAAGTCGGGGTCCACGTTAATCAATTCATGGTACAAATATATACTATCAACATAATACAGTCATCACACAAGTTAATCATCATAGTATGTACATTGAATTATTTACATTATTTACAACCCGGGGGGTGAGATGAGGAGCTTTGGTTGATATCAGAACTTCAGTCATCAACAATTGCATCAACAGAGAAATGTGGACATTGAAACAGTGTAGGTCTTATTTAGTAGGATATGTACAGCCAGCAGAGAACATAGTGAGTTCACAAAGCATAAGAACAAGTATATACATTAGAAGTACATTTGAGTTGTTTATAATCCGGGGAGATGGGATGTGAATGGAGGAGGGTATTAGTAAAGTGTTGAAGTTTCCTGGAGGTGTTGTTTTAGAGCGGTTTTGAAGGAATATAGAGATGCACTTTTATACCTGCTGGGAGTGCATTCCACATTGATGTGGCATAGAAAGAGAATGAGTTAAGACCTTTGTTAGATCGGAAACTGGGTTTAACGTGGTTTGTGGAGCTCCCCCTGGTGTTGTGGTTATGGCGGTCATTTACGTTAAGGAAGTAGTTTGACATGTACTTCGGTATCAAGGAGGTGTAGCGGATTTTATAGACTAGGCTCAGTGCAAGTTGTTTTACTCTGTCCTCCACCCTGAGCCAGCCCACTTTGGAGAAGTGGGTTGGATTGAGGTGTGATGTGGGGTGGAGGTCTAAAAGTAACCGGACTATCTTATTCTGGGATGTTTGGAGTCTAGATTTGAGGGTTTTGGAGGTGCTGGGGTACCAGGAGGTGTGTGTGTGTGTGTGTATGTATATATATATATATATATATATATATATATATATCTCAGTGGCAGGCCGTGCGTTTCCCACCTAAGCCTTCAGTGATCTCCGACTTCAATGATTACCTCTCGAAATACCATAATTGCTGTCACCCCATGACCATTGTTGGAGAAATACTATACAGGCCCACATATACACCCTACTGCGCATCAAAGCACATCAGCATTGTACAAAATGGGTTTTTTTCTGGCGCATTTAAAAATCAATTAAAACGCATGAGCAATTAAAGGCCTACCGAAATTAGATTTTCTTATTTAAACGGGGATAGCAGGTCCATTCTATGTGTCATACTTGATCATTCCGCGATATTGCCCAATTTTTGCTGAAAGGATTTAGTAGAGAACATCCACGATAAAGTTCGCAACTTATGCTTGCTAACAGAAAAGCCCTGCCTCTACCGGAAGTCGCAGACGATGATGTCACATGTTGATGGCTCCTCACATCCTCACATTGTTTTTAATGGGACCCTCCAACAAAAACAGCTATTCGGACCGAGAAAACGACAATTTCCCCATTAATTTGAGCGAGGATGAAAGATTTGTGTTTGAGGATATTGATAGCGATGGACTAGAAAAAAAAAAAAAAACGCGACTGCATTGGGACGGATTCAGATGTTTTTAGACAAATTTACTAAGATAATTCTGGGAAATCCCTTATCTTTCTATTGTGTTGCTAGTGTTTTAGTGAGTTTAAATAGTACCTGATAGTCGAAGGTGTGTGTCCACGGGTGTGTTGACGCGCAGTGTCTCAGGGAAGTCGACGGCAGCTTTATGGGCAGCACAAGCTCAGCTGATCTCCGGTAAGAGGCGACTTTTTACCACAATTTTCTCACCGAAACCTGCTGGTTGACATTCGGTTGGGATCCATGTTCGCTTTGATCCATAGTAAAGTTTCACCTCCGTGAATTTTAATCAAGGAATCACCGTGTGTTTGTGTGGCTAAAGGCTAAAGCTTCCCAATTCCATCTTTCTACTTTGACTTCTCCAATATTAATTGAAAAAATTGCAAAGGATTCAGCAACACAGATCTCCAAAATACTGTGTAATTATGCAGTTAAAGCAGACGACTTTTAGCTTTGTGTGTGCGCAGAGCTCATATTTCCTAACAGCCCGTGACGTCAAGCGTACACGTCATCATTACGCGACGTTTTTAAGAAGAAACTCCCGGGAAATTTAAAATTGCAATTTAGTAAACTAAAAAGGCCGTATTGGCATGTGTTCCAATGTTAATATTTCATCATTGATATATAAACTATCAGACTGCGTGGTCGGTAGTAGTGGGTTTCAGTAGGCCTTTAAAACATATACCGTAAATTTCTCTGCTTGGTTTTGGCAACCTCCAGTCAATAAAGTTTGATTCAAAGGACATATTTCTCAAAGATATATTGACTGCCCTGACCACATGATAGTGACAAATACACATGTAACATTGTTAATTAAATGACAAGCATGACCCACTTTAACAACAAAAGTTTACAACTTTTAATTGTAACAGAACAGCTACTGTCAACAACTTGTGATCTGATTGGCTATCGCAACTGTCTCTCAACTGTATGTTTTCTCAAATTCATCCCCTAACGCAGTGGTTCTCAAATGGGGATACGCGTACCCCTGGGGGTACTTGAAGATATGCCAAGGTGTACGTGAGATTTTATTTAGATATTCTAAAAATAGCAACAATTCAAAAAACATTTGTAAATATTTGTATTGAATAATACTTCAACAAAATATGAATGTAAGTTCATAAACTGTGAAAATAAAATGCAACAGTGCAATATTCAGTGTTGACAGCTACATTTTTTGTGGACATGTTTCATAAATATTGATGTTAAAGATTTCTTATTTTGTGAAGAAATGTTTAGAATTAAGTTCATGGGTCTCTATTACAATCCCCAAAGAGGGCACTTTAAGTTGATGATTACTTCTATGTGTAGAAATCTTCATTTATACTTGAATCACTTGTTCATTTTTCAACAAGTTTTTACTTATTTTTATATATTTTTTTTCCAAATCGTTCAAGAAAGACCACTACAAATGAGCAATATTTTGCACTGTTATACAATTTAATAAATCAGAAACTGATGACATAGTGCTGTATTTTACTGCTTTATATCTTTTTTTCAGACAAAAATGCTTTGCTCTGATTAGGGGGTACTTAAATTAAAAAATGTTCACAGGGCGTACATCACTGAAAAAAGGTTGAGAACCACTGCCGTAACGTATCCAATCAAGGGACGTGTAAATGTCACATTCTACGTGAGGCCATGTAGAAGGCCTTACTTACAACAACTCGTGATCTGATTGGCTTTTGCAACTGTCTATCAACTGTATGTCCCCGATCACTTACAGTGCACGGACGCCCGCATTGTTGATTCTGAAGGCCCCGGGCAGATTTGGTACAGCATGGCAACATAAGCTAGCTGAATTCTGATTAGATACAAACTAAAATGAAAAAACAACAGCACTGGAAGGAGCATATTACGACAAGATGAGAATTTGAATAATTTTATATATTAAGGGAAAGTAAATAAAAAACATTTTTTTATCTTTAATTATGATCATGATTTCTGGTTATGTTAGGCCAGCAGAAAAGGCCTTGTTGGCCCTGACGGCACACCACTGATATATACAGCCCAGCCCCCGGCCAATTTTTTTAAACCAACGCGGCCCCCGAGTCAAAAAGTTTGGAGACCCCTGGTTGTGCGAGTAGCGTATGTGTGTGTCTAGCCCTTTAAAATATGACAGCAGGTGAGATGAGTGACTTGGTGTATGGCTGTGTGTGTGCAAAACGATAATAAAGTGACAAGAGTTGCAACAAATCGCCGGCCTCGTCATCCACCCTCGAGTCTGGAGCTATAAAGACCCACTGCCGGAAGCCAATAAAGACCCACTACCGGGAGCCAATCTCAGCTGCATTCGGGCGGAAGGCGGAGTACACCCTGGACAAGTCGCCACCTCATCGCATCGCCGGGCCAACACAGATACACAGACAACATCCACACATTAGGGCCAATTTACTGTTGCTAATCAACCTTTCCCCAGGTGCATGTTTTTGGTGGTGGGAGGAAGCCGGAGTACCCGGAGGAAACCCACGCAGTCACGGGGAGAACATGCAAACTCCACACGGACAGATCCCGAGTCTGGGATTGAACCAAGGACTACTCAGGACCTTCGTATTGTGAGGTACATGCACTAACCCCTCTCCACTGAGATGTAATAAAATAAAATACCTTTTAATATTTATCTTTTGGTCAATGCTTTTGATGTGATTTCGGTGCGGTTCCTGTATATTTTGATAAAATTCATGGTCAAATCGCGAAAATTCTGTGTTTCCTGATGAAAATAACACAGCAGACGAGAAGCGATGCAGCCACAGGTGGCGTCTCCACGCGTAGGCACCGATCCAGATTTCTGCCCGTGGGTGCTCGGTGTGTGTATTAGTGTTGTCCCGATAATAATATTTTGGTACCGGTAACAAAAGTATTTCGGTACTTTTCTGAATAAAGGGGACCAGAAAAAATGTCATTATTGGCTTTATTTTGACAAAATAATCTTAGGGTACATTAAAAATATGTTTTTAATTAGAAGTTTGTCCTATAATAAAATAGTGAACATACTAGACAACTTGTCTTTTATTAGTAAGTAAACAAACAAAGACTCCTAAGTTTAGCTGCTGACATATGCAGTAACATAATGTGTCATTTATCTACCTATTATTTTGTGAAAATTATTAAGAACAAGTGGTAGAAAATGAAATATTAACCAAATTGTTCATTAACTGTTAATATTTGCCTATTTTGTGTTTTAACATGTTCTATCTACACTTCTGTGAAATGTAATAATCATTTAGTCTTCTGGTGTTTGATACTTTACATTAGTTTTGGATGATACCACAAATTTGGGTTTCAATCCGATACCAAGTAGTTACAGGATCATACATTGGTCATATTCAAAGTCCTCATGTCTCCAGGGACATATTTCCTGAGTTTATAAACATAATTTTTTTTAAAACGAAAGAAGATTTTGTGATGTTAAAAAATATCGATGTAATTATAGTAGTATCGACTAGATAAGCTATTGTCGTATCATTACAGTGAATGTCAGGTGTAGATCCGCCCATGGCGTTTGTTTATATTGTAGCGCCCTGGAAGAGTTGGTGCTACAAGGAATTCTGTGAATTTGTTCTGTAGTGTTTATGTTGTGTTACGGTGCAAATATTCTTCCAAAATGTGGTTGTCGTTGTTGTTTAGTGTAGTTTCACTATATGGCACATGTTTTTGACAGTGTTGGCATTGTTCATACTGCCAAGCTTAATCTGACATATATGGCTGTTGAGTAAGTATGCACTTCATTCACTCGTGTGCAGTGTCCTTAAAGTCAAGATGATAGCGACATTAGTTTATTATCCGGCACAATCAAATAGTGTTAAGGCTTTCATAAATATAAACTAAACGATATGTGATTTTTAAGTTATGTACAGCGGTCTAATCGTGCCAAGAATGAATATTCAAAAACTCTTTCAAAGGTTGAAATTAGCCTTCAATTCTCGGCGATGTCCGGGGTACTTGTACCCCGAAGCACCCGCGGGATCGGCGCTAATGGCTACAGATGGTGCCTCCACGGCTACACACAAAGTGTTATTGAGCGTGTGTGAGGGGGCATGTGCTTGTTGCCGTGGTGAAAACGCAGGCCATGAGGCAGCAAGTACGTCTGCCTCAAAGTAGGGGGCGATACAGCAAAAGTTCATTAACTGCCAACACTGGTTAACCCTTTAGAAGTAGAAGAAAACAACACACAACTTTTTGGGTTTTTTTTTTTGGTCTGCATTAATAATCATTTTATTGAGCAAAACCGATTACTGTGGGCTCGAAACACACCAGCAACAAAACAGTCTTGCAAAACTGTTCACTCTCTGTCGCATTCCCACCAAAAGAAACTCTATTTCCTATTGACAGCAGCCGCTCGCTCTCCTTCATTTGCACCAAAAGACACAGTCGGACAACTCCAAGATCACACATGAACTCTTTTAAGTCGTTATCAGAATCAGAATCAGAAATACTTTATTAATCCCCCAGAGGAAATTAAAATTTTCAGCACAATCCCATTCAAGATCAGACAAACACTACAGGGAGACAGAACCAGACCGCTGCATTTAAGTTAAAGTTAAAGTACCAATGATTGTGTCATACACACACTAGGTGTGGTGAAATTTGTCTTCTGCTATTGACCCATCACCCTTGATCACCCCCTGGGAGGTGAGGAGAGCAGTGAGCAGCAGCGATGCCGCGTCCGGGAATCATTTATGGTGACTTAACCCCCAATTCCAACCCTGGATGCTGAGTGCCAAGCAGGGAGGCAATGGGTCCCATTTTTTTATAGTCTTTGGTATGACTCGGCCGGGGTTTGAACTCCCAACCTAACGATCTCAGGGCGGACACTCTAACCACTAGGCCACTGAATAGGTTTACTTTATAGATTAAATGTAACTTTAAGAGATCATGCAAATGAGATTACGATTATATATACATATATAGTATATATATATATTAGGGGTGTGGGAAAAAATCGATTCGAATTGCGATTCTCACATTGTGCGATTCAGAATCGATTCTCTTTTTTTTTTTTTAATATATTTTTTAATTTTTTATTTATTTTTTATCAATCCAACAAACCACTACACAGCAATACCATAACAATGCAATCCAATTCCAAAACCAAACCTGACCCAGCAACACTCAAAACTGCAATAAACAGAGCAATTGAAAGGAAACACAAACACGACACAGAACACACCAAAAGTAGTGAAACAAAAAATAATATTGTCAACAAGTATCAATATTAGTTATAATTTCAGCATAGCAGTGATTAAAAATCCCTCATTGACATTATCATTAGACATTTATAAAAATAAAAATAAAAAGAACAATAGTGTCACAGTGGCTTACACTTGCATCGCATCTCATAAGCTTCACAACACACTGTGTCCAATGTTTTCACAAAGATAAAATAAGTCGTACATTAGGTTTGTTTAATAGTTAAAACAAATTTACATTATTGCAATCAGTTGATAAAACATTGTCCTTTACAATTATAAAAGCTTTTTTTTAAAAATCTACTACTCTGCTAGCATGTCAGCAGATTGGGGTAGATCCTGCTGAAATCATAAGTATTGAATGAATACAGGATAGTTTTGAATCGGAAAAATATCGTTTTTGAATTGAGAATCGCGTTGAATCGAAAAAATCGATATATAATCGAATCGCGACCCCAAGAATCGATACAAAAAATACAAAACTGGGCGGCATAGCTCGGTTGGTAGGGCGGCCGTGCCAGCAACTTGAGGGTTGCAGGTTCGATTCCCGCTTCCGCCATCCTAGTCACTGCCGTTGTGTCCTTGGGCAAGACACTTTACCCACCTGCTCCCAGTGCCACCCACACTGGTTTAAATGTAACTTAGATATTGGGTTTCACTATGTAAAGCGCTTTGAGTCACTAGAGAAAAGCGCTATATAAATACAAATCACTTCACTTCACACTTGTTTAAAACAACTTACTTTCAATTCTGTGGTGCTCCGCTGCCAGGATCATAGTTTGTTGACGTTTTTAATTCACTTGTTGTTTAAGTTTTGTTTTCAGCACCCCTGTTTTGTGTTCCAGTTGCTACGACTGCAGATTGCTTTCACCTGCCTCTAATTAGTGTTCGGGATGCTCACCTGCTCCTGGGCACTAATCAGAGAGCTATTCATTCCACCCTCTCGCCTCACCCGGTCTGGTGTTAGTTTGTTTACACGTTCTCGTTACTGCTCCAAGTCCGTGTTTTTAACTAGCATCCTTTTGGCTAAGCCATTCTTCTGTTCCATGCAGCCTATTGTGTGCATTTAACAACAACTCATTCTTCTTACCTGCAAGCTGCTTCCTGACTTTCCTCCGCATCTTGGAAAGACGAGCTCCGGCATTGACATGCCGCGACTTCATAACAAATTCCTCTCATAAAGATAACAATTTAAGGGCTTTTCTACTTTTTACCATCTTCCAAGATTGAATTCATAGTTTGAAGTCATTAAATCAAATACGAAGGTCCTGAGTAGTCCTGGGTTCAATCCCGGGGTCGGGATCTTTTTGTGTGGAGTTTGCATGTCCTCCCCGTTACTTCGTGGGTTCCCTCCGAGTATTCCGGCTTCCTCCCACCTCCAAAAACATGCACCTGGGGATAGGTTGACTAGCAGCACTTAATTGGCCCTAGTGTGTGAATGTGAATGTTGTCTGTCTATCTGTGTTGGTCCTGCGATGAGATGGTGACTTGTCCAGGTAGTACCCGCCTTCCGCCCGATTGCAGCTGAGATAGGCACCAACACCCCACCCCCCGCGACCCCAAAGGAAATAAGCGGTAGAAAATGGATGGATGGATGGAATTGTGTATGAAAATTTAGCTTGCAATATAGTAATAATATTAATAATAATAAATTCAAGGTAGATATATTTAATAAATATGCCAAATGTAATCTATTCTATAGTGAATGGGGACTTTGCTATATCCATGCATAATATATGCAAAATGTTGCCCAAATAACAAACATTACATGTTATGTAGACCACAAGGAGGTGCTTAAATGTAGAAAAAATTCACAATATGTCTCCTTAAGTAAACAGAGCATGTTACTAGCCAGCTCTGGTAATCATGCATACATCATCCACTTTTTTTTTTGTTACCTAATTATGGCGAATTTTTGATAAACCACATTCGCAGACATTTTCAGTCGAACGTTAATGAGCGAGGGTTAGTGCCAAGTCTATCTGTGGCCAAGCTTACCTTAATGTATGAGAACTGAATTAATAGTGAAGCACACATTTATAAAGGAATGTATGAGAACAACTGCATTATTAAAGAAGCACAAATTATTATTGAGCTCAGACTGATTTGTTTGTGTCCTCCTCCTTGTGTTTCTACCAAGTTTTTTTCGGGTTTTCTATTTATAGCCCAGCTTTTTCGTCATCATCCTCCATGTCAAGTCCTGGCACATGCACGATTGGAAAGTACCATACCAGAATCTGTGCAAGAAGACAATGGATGGAAAATCACTGATGCCACCACGAGGTGAGGCTAAACCCCGAGGGCATTATGAGATCGACTGAAGTGTATTTTCTCAGTAAGTGAGGATTCCCAAGTTCCATTTATTAAGAAATAGACCACTTATCAAAATCAATACAACATATTTGGATATGGGTTGTGTCCCTGCCTATTTCGTTGTCAATATGCTGATACAGCTGTCATCATCGCAATGTGAAACATATGGAGACAGCCAAATCACAGGATAAAATAATTCCTCATTCTTGTAGCCTAGATGGCCAGGGGTAGGGAACGAATGGCTCGTGAGCCAGATGTGGCTCTTTTGATGACTGCATCTGGCTCTCAGATGAATCTTAGCTGTCATTGCTTAACACGATAAGTAATGAATAATGCACCTGTTTGATGTTTCGGGTGGCTCAGCCAATCCCAGCTGTCTTTCGGGGTATAGGAAGGTCGCATTATTGGTAAGAAGTATTGTATTTATTATTGGTTAGCTGCAGAGTAACAATGTTATTAAAAAGAAAAAGAGACTTATTACACGTTAAAAATATTGGTCTTACTTAAAAAAATTATTTTAATGGCGTCCGCCATTTTCTTATGGTCCGACGGCATCTGCGCATACAGTAGATGCCATTTCCTATGAGATCCTGAATTTCTTGAGTAAGAATGAAAACGGAAATGTGGAATTTGTAATTGTGTTTGTTTTATTTCAGATCCAACTTGAACATGAATATATACTTTAAGTATATATATATATATATATACAATACCACGATCAAAGGAGTTCAACGTTCAATTTAGAGCAAAGAAGAAAATAAGTAATAGAAACAAATGTTTTTAAGTAGGCAGCAATCGAATTTCCCAAGGTCCTAAGGACTTACCCTAGTCGTCTTTTGTTACATAAAAGTGCTTCAATACATCGCAGTTTGAAAAATATAAGTATATATACTACCATATTTCCATGAATTGCCGGCGGGGCGCTAATTAATTTAAAACCTCTTCTCACTCCGGCGCTTACCAAAGGCATGCGGTAAAGGTAAGCATGCGCTAATTATTTTAAAACCTCTTCTCACTCCGGCACTTACCAAAGGTATGCAGTAAAATTTTTAGTGTGATTTAAGGATACCATCATGAAAAGCACATTTAATTAAAAAAACGTTATTATGGTCTTACCTTTTCTTATAAATGAAGTCCATGCCAGCTCCTTCTGATCAAAAGCATCGTTAACTTGTTTATAGAAGTCTTCCTTATCTTTCTTTAGTTTTAAAAGTCTCTCTGTCTCGATGGAGATCTTCCTCTATTAGCTCCTGCTTCGATTGAAAGTCCAGTTTAGAAAACTGCTATTAGACCGCTGCTATCAGTTAGCTCGGCTCCTCACGTGCGGGCGACGACAGAATTATCCTCTGACAACTCCCCCTCCCGTTCTGCTCCGTGGGTGATCTCTTTATCCCACCGCTGCCACTAGGAAGTGTTATTGTATAAATAATACACTGGGTATTTAGGACTTGAACGCGATTTATTTCAGCCTGGTTGTTTACATAGCCAGCATAGGAGTAGTGGTGTTACATCCTAAAACTTCCGTTGTGTACCCCCCGCGTCGTATCCGTCCCAGCACATATCACGTCACTCGTTGTCAATTCTTCTGCAGCCGAGTAGTCGCAAGAAGGATCACTAGCGCCCTCTACCACCAGGAGGCGGGTGTCATGTACTGTATTGCATAAGGTGGTGAGCAAATCAGGAAACCAAGTAGTTGTTGAGTCTCCAACGGGAGCCAGATACACAAGGAATACAACATTTGTGAAACGATACAACAACTCTCATGATACACCCACCAGAATGGATGCATCCCAGGACGTTGAGGACTGCACAATAAACAGAGACACAACCTGCTCAACGCGCAGAACAGAGTATCACCAGCCATGACACCCAAGACACACAGAGGCCTTTGAGGAAGATACGGTTGCCACAGAAGCTGGCAGACTATGTGATGACATAGACTTTTATCTTGTTACGGTCTGGTGATGTAGTAGTAACATTTAAAAAAAAAAAAAAAAAGGGAGAAATGTTTGAGTCAGGTTTAGTGACAATATTGTGTGATGTTGTAATGTGAAATTAACAGCTTCAAAGTAAGGTCAAAGCAAGTTTACAGTATGATATATTTGTTGACTGAAAATGTGTGTTATTAGTGAATTGATGCATGGTTGAGAATACAGAGAAGACGTACAGAATATTTGAGTATGTGTTTAATAAGAAATGTTTTGAATACTCCCTAATGTTTATAGTTGACAATTGAAAATAACCTGAAGTTTATTTCTAAGGAAAGGAGGGATGTCATGTACTGTTTTGTCATGTCCGAGCCACCATAGCCTGTGTTCAGTGTGACGTCACGAGAGCGGGGGAGAGTTGAACTCTCGAGGTTGTTAATAAACGGGACTGATCCGAGGCATTGAGTTAAAACGTGTTGCCTGATTATTATCAAATTAAGACACCTAAATAAGCATAAAGGTGAAACAGAGGACATAACAGCGGGAGTCATTTAATGACTCATATTTGACATACGCAGCTACGGTATATTAATAAAACATAGCTGCTTACTGTTCTTTTTAGCATACCGGTATTCAATAGCTTGGACCTTAAATCCTACTGAATAGCTCTTAATCTTCTTCCCTTAATGCGATTTCAAATTACCAGTATTGAAATCCGCCTCCTCCATTTTGAAAACGATGACAGAGGAAGTGTCACCCGTGACGTCTCCGAGTTTGAACCGGCGGTAATATTAAGCATGCGCTAATTATTTTGTGAAGCGAGTTTGACCCGGCAGTAATTCAAGGCATGCGCATACTATATACCCGGCGGCAATTCAAGGAAATACAGCATGTATTAAAGTGCAGTATTTGTCTTATTTTCTTTCTTTCACCAAGGACTCTCGTTTCCAGGTAAAGGGTGAACACTGTTAACAAAAACAGGCGGCTAATCTTGGCACTCCTCTTCACTGCGACAATCAAGATGACCAATTTTTGATGGCGTTCACCTTCATCTCCTGCCTCATCAATAACCTATCTCCACCTTGGTGAGCCTTTAACGCAAGCAATATCAAAAGACAAGAGTGCAGGAGAAAGCGATGATGTGTCAATGTCTTGATCTGTTTGGCAGCAAGCAGCAGCAAGCAGGGGACAATTTTAAAAATATATTTTTTTTATTAATACACACGTCAACCTTGCATGATTTGCATTTATTATAAAAAGACTGAAACTTAATGCAAGCAGAAAACTTTTATTTCAAATATTAATCAATAGATTACTCGATAATTAAAATAACCACTATATACATTGTATTACTACATCATGTTGTCACCACCATGCAACTGTCCATTATTGAGTGATGAGAAAGTTGGCCCAAGCCATCCACATCCACATCAGGTATAACTTGTCAAAGTTCATAGATGTGAAATAAGGCATCGGTGTACACAGGCCTGAAATCGACTCTTACTGTGCTGTTGTTCACCAGTTTGATTTTCTCAAAAAAGAAGACCTCGGGCTCGCACGGCTTGTCTTGCACCTTCAACTCGTTCCCGTTGAGCATCTGCTTGAGAACGACAGTCCTCTTGGAGTTGTCATTCGGGAATCTCAGCCAGCCGTAGATCAAGTAGGTGGCCGCTTTTTTTACGCTGAAGATGTGGTATTGCCCTGGTTCGTTGCTCTCTGAGGGAGGAAGAACAAATCTTCAACAACTCACAAGACATCGATCATGAGGGAAGCTAAAAATGAGAGGGACACTTACTTTGTAGCTTGCACGTTAGGTTGACTTTTGCCTGGCTGCTTGGTGGTCCTTCGTCCTAGAGACACACTTGGTTACAAAGCCATATTTTCTGTAGCACTTATGAAGACAGCTAAGTCACAAAATAAACCCCTCTATTCTGTTTTCTATCTCTATATCAGTGTTTTTCCAACCACTGTGAAAAACAGTCTGATGTGCTGTGGGAGATTATGTAATTTCACCTAATTTAGTTAAAAATATTTTTGCAAACCAGCAATTATAATCCGCAAATGTGCCGTTAAGTGTCTGCACGATCTAGAGCAGGGTCACCAACATGGTGCCCGCGGGTAGCCTGTAAGGACCAGATGAGTAGCCCGCTGGCCTGTTCTAAAAATAGCTCAAATAGCAGCACTTACCAGTGAGCTGCCTCTATTTTTAAAATTGTATTTATTTACTAGCAAGCTGGTCTCGCTTTGCTCGACATGTTTAATTCTAAGAGAGACAAAACTCAAATAGAATTTGAAAATCCAAGAAAAATTTTTGAAGACTTGGTCTTCACTTGTTTAAATAAATTCATTTATTTTTTTTACTTTGCTTATAATTTTCAGAAAGACAATTTTAGAGAAAAAATACAACCTTAAAAATGATTTTAGGATTTTTAAACACATACACCTTTTTACCTTCTAAATTCCTTCCTTTTCTTTCCTGACAATTTAAAATTTAAAGCCCACCAGGTTGCACCAAACTTTTGGTGCCTTGTTGACACAGAAAAGTACAGTGGTGTATGCGCAGCAGCTATGAAGGTTGCAAGCCTGTTTGGTTCAACTTATCTTTGTGAATCAGCCTTTTCTGACATGAACTTCATCAAGAACAAACACAGAACACGCCTCACTGATGCACATCTGCAAGACTCACTCAGAGTGACAGTGTCAAGTTACACACCAGAGTACAACACACTAGTTAACAGCATGCAACGCCAGGTTTCCCACTAACTGACAAAGAAACAGATAACAGATTTGGTATCCATTTCAAAGTGTGACATGATTTATTTGAAAATTACAGAGTTAACTTTTGTATTTTCCATGTGTTATTATTTGTACAAACATGGTGCAAAGTAATTCATGATTTGTTAAAAAATGTCAGTGGCTAGCTAGTTAAAATGGGACATTGTGATTTCACAAAATTGTCTTAGAAGTGATCATTTGAAAATGTTCAATTTGAAAAATGTGCACTAAAATATAAAAAATATAGAAAATATAAAAATAAAGTGTTGCATATAGATATTTAT
Organism: Nerophis ophidion; assembly: GCF_033978795.1. Lineage (NCBI taxonomy): Eukaryota > Metazoa > Chordata > Actinopteri > Syngnathiformes > Syngnathidae > Nerophis > Nerophis ophidion. The sequence goes on along the minus strand of NC_084636.1, from coordinate 8,546,378 downwards.
CTGTTTCTATATATATTTATTGTGAGAAATCATTAAGATGATCAGTGTTTCCACAAAGATAAATATCATCAATTATTAATAATAACAGAGTTAAAAGTAAATTGAGCAAATTGGCTATTTCTGGCAATTTATTTAAGTGTGTATCAAACTGGTAGCCCTTTGCATTAATCAGTACCCAGGAAGTAGCTCTTGGTTTCAAAAAGGTTGGTGACCCCTGGTCTAGAGCTCCGCAGCGTAGCCATGTAATACTCTTCCATATCAGTAGGTGGCAGCAGGTAGTTAATTGCTTTGTAGATATTTGTTGTGATCACATTAGGCAAACGACAGCGGGAGGCAGTGTAAAGGTAAAAAAGCTATCTAACGCTTAAACCAAAAATAAACAAAAGGCGAGTGCCGCTAAGAAAAGACATTGAAGCTTAGCTTAGGAATGGCTATGCAAAATGAAACTAAAAGTGATGTGGCTGCAGAGTAAACAGAAATGAATGCTGGACAACAGCAAAGACTTACAGCGTGTGGAGCAGACGGCGTCCACAAAGTACATCCGTACATGACATGACAATCAACAATGTCCCCACAAAGGAAAGCGTTCACACAACTTTAATAGTCTTGATCGCTTAAAAACAAAGCAGGTGCGCTGAAAAGCATTCAAGGAAGAAATGAAACTGCTACAGGAAAATACCAACAAAACAGGAAAATCCACCAAAAATAGGAGCGTAAGTCAAGAACTAAAACACTACACAGGAAAACACCAAAAACTTCAAAATATGTCACGGCGTGATGTGAAAGGTCGTGACAGCACACCTACTTAGAGACAAGAGCTATGGTTATGGTTTGAATTCATATTCAACAATTGCGAGAGCGTCTTTTTATTGTCAATATCGGCTGCTGAGTTTCATTTTTTTATTTTTTCTGTTGGCTGTGTGCCTCCGGATTTTTTCAATGAAAAAATTGCGCCTTGGCTCAAAAGGTTGAATAACTGTCTCAACATGTTACTTTTCTGAAACTGCTCTGTGACATATGCTTTGCTTGGCCAGGGCACCTTTGTGAAAGAGATCTTGATCTCATTAGGTTTCTTATCTGGCTAAATAAAGGTTGTAAATTTCTCCAGGAGACACCACTCAGTGACAAGTCCTGTTGGCTTACCTTTTGAAAGGACTGCAGTCTTCTCTTTCTGATGTACAATTCCTAGGTCTTGCACACACCCAAAGTTGGTTTGTCTGTGAGCCCTTTACCGACGTTGCATTCTAAATTATTTCGCATGTATGAAAAATGATTCCGTTGACGATTGAGATACAGGACATGTTCGGCAGCTTACTGGAATCTTGTCTACTGGATGTGCTCATATGGATCAATTCCACCAATTGTACTTATTTTTTTAAGGTGGTTGTTGGTACAGTCGCTTGATTTCTTTCTTTTGTACGATCCATTCGCCGTTGCTCTCTCTTTCTCAATACTGCTGGTTGAGTTAACGTTGGACAGAACGCAGGCTCTGTGAGGTGGCCGTCTCTCGGCCAGTTGGGTTTACATAGTAGAAGGACAGGTTATCTAGAGCAGTGTTTTTCAACCTTTTCTGAACAAAGGGATATTTTTTTTCATTTAAAAAAAATCCGGAAGCACACCACCAACAGAAAACATTAAAAAAATATACTCTGCAGCCGATATTGACTATAAAAAGTCCATCCATCCATCCATCCATTTTCTACCGCTTACTCCCTTTGGGGTCGCGGGGGGCCCTGGTGCTTATTTCAGCTACAATCAGGCGGAAGGTGGGGCACACCCTGGACAAGTCGCCACCTCATCGCAGGGCCAACACAGATAGACAGACAACATTCACACTCCCATTCACACACTAGGGCCAATTTAGTGTTGCCAGTCAACCTATCCCCAGGTGCATGCATGTCTTTGGAGGTGTGAGGAAGCCGGAGTACCCGAAGGGAACCCACGCAGTCACGGGGAGGACATGCAAACTCCACACAGACAGATCCCGAGCCCGGGATTGAACCCAGGACTACTCAGGACCTTCGTATTGTGAGGCAGACGTACCAACCCGTCTTCCACCGTGCTGACCACTATAAAAAGTCGTTCTCGTGTTTGTTGGATATGAATTCAAACCATAACCAAGCATACATCACTATAGCTCTTGTCTCAAAGTAGGTGTACTGTCACGACCTGTCACATCGTGCCTTAACTTGTTTTGAAGTTTTTGGTGTTTTCCTTAGTTCTTGTCTTGCACTCCTATTTTTGGTGGCTTTTCATGTTTTTTTGGTATTTTCCTGTAGCACTTGTATTTCTTCCTTGAACGCTATTCTCCACACCTGCTTTGTTTTTAACAATCAAGACTATTTAAGTTGTGGGGAGATTGTTGACTGTCATGTCATGTGCGTATGTACTTTGTGGACGCCGTCTGCTCCACACGCTGTAAGTCTTTACTGTCGTCCTGCGTTCTGTTTTTGTTTACTTTGCAGCCAGTTCAGTTTTAGTTTCATTTTGCTTAGCCATCCCTAAGCTTCAATGGTTTTTCTTAGCGGCACTCGCCTTTTGTTTTTTTGGTCTTTGCGTCAGATACCTTTTATTACCTACACGCTGCCTCCCGCTGGCGCCTGCATATTGTGATCACAACAAACATCTACAAAGCAATTATCTCTCTGCTGCCACCTACTGATATGGACGAGTATTACACGGGTACGCTGCCGAGCTCTCGACAGTGCAGACACTCAACACCGGCACATTTGCAAAGTATAACTAATGGTTTGCAAAAAACATTTTTAACCCAATTGGGTGACACTACATAATCTTCCATGGCATACTTGACAATATCTCCTGGTACACTGAAAAACACTGCCTTAAGACATCAATTTTAAAATGCATAAAAGAACTGTAATACAAAGATTTACACTTTTTTTTCAAAACAGGCATTATGCAAACGTCTCTCGCCGTCTGTCCCTCAGGATATAACGGAAAGCTGCAAATGGAATTCGTTCAGAGACTTTCAGTTTTGTCTGCAATGCATTCCTTGCCAGAGAGGCAGCAATGCCAAAAGCTCTTTTGCCAAATTCAGTCTGTACATGAGTATCAGTGAAAACATACAAATTGTTACAACATAATGCATAAGAGCTGGTTATTCTTTGCAACAAGGTACACAAGTATGCAGACATTAAACCTAACAGAGCCTTATAAATGATAGTCAGACAATTTTTTTCAATCTGCTTGCACTCAATGAAGGTAAATCTGATTTCATGTACAGTTGACAGTGATGGGTTAGACTACGATAGCCAGTAATAAAATATTAGTGCTGAGTGAAAAACGGTGTCCAAAGACTGGACGCATTTAAATGAAGCACTAAAATAAAGCACGTCTCCATAATCAATTGCGGGCAAGATAGTCGCTGTATACAATTTCTGACTTTAAGAGAGAAGCTAGATAGATAGATAGATAGATAGTACTTTATTGATTCCTTCAGGAGAGTTCCTTCAGGAAAATTAAAATTCCAGCAGCAGTGTACAGAGTTGAGATCAATTTAAAAAAGTAAAAAGTAAATAATGGGGGTTTAAAAGGAAACAAAATAGAGAAATATTACAAAAAGAATAAAAACAATGGGAGTAACAATATAACAGTAAAATAAGAATATAACAAGACAATGTAGGCAGTAGTGACCATGTTATGAAAACGTATTGCACTGTTAATGTTTTGCATCCCCTGTCATCCTAATACCCCCCGGGGTCCCTCGTCCCAGAGAGGAATTGTACAGTCTAATGGCGTGTGGGACAAAGGAGTTCTTGAGTCTATTAGTCCTGCACTGTTTTCATTTCTGAAACTAAATCAATTTCATGTTTGGAATACACTCTGCATTTCTGTGTGAAATATTTAAAGTAATCTCAGTTATCGATCTATGAATAGTGGTGTTGCTCTTTTCCCCAAATACTGTACGTTGTTCGTAACTCTCATATAGCGTAGCTTAGCTGACCTACTAAATACTACGTTTGCAACTGAATAAGACAGGCTTTGATTTAAACTTACCAAGGTGAAAATGCTGTGAACACACCATCATTAAGTTAAAAGTGATGTTTGATCATCTCACGGCTGCGATCCAGGCTATATTGTCATTTATATTTATGCACATTTATTTTCCCAAATCCTTTTTTTAACCTGAATTGATGATGCATGTTTGCGCCATGTTTTGAACTTGCTAAATAAAAAACTCAACTTTAGGACAAAGGCGTGCCTCTAGCCATGTACATTAGCTTTTCAGAGGCCAGCAAGAACCACAATGCATTGCCTTTTCAATTCACATTTTCAATCTCTATTAGGGTTGTACGGTATACCAGTATTAGTATAGTACTGCGATACAAGTCATTTTCGGTACGATACCGTCTCTGAAACGTACCCGCACCCCCCCGTGTCGAAGTCACGTTGTGACATTGCTGGTTTTACAAGCAGAGGAGCATGTTCGGCGGCACACAATCACAGAGTACTTACAAGTAGACACAGTGCGTAGACAGAAAAGGGAGAACGGACACATTTTGGCTTAAAAACTAACGACAAAGGTGAAGTTATAACACAAACGCCCTCAGGAAGGGGTCCTTTAAGACATGGCCTGCTAGATAGCTAGCGGCTAACGTCCATCCGCCATCGGCAGTGATTTAGCTACTTCTAAATTACTAATCCTGGTCTCCATGGCAACAAATAAAGTAAGATTCTTACAAGTGTCATCCCTGCAGGACGAGGAATAGCTAAACATGCTTCACTACACACCGTAGCTCACCGGCATCACAATGTAAACAAACGCCATGGATAGATGTACACCACTGTAACGATATAAACTACAGGAGCATATCTAGTCGATATTACTATGATTATGTCTGATTTTTGGAATCACAACATCTTTTGTTTTTTAAAAATGTATATTATGTTTATAAACTCAGGACATGTGTCCCTGGACACTTGAGGACTTTGAATCTGACCAATGTATGATCCTGTAACTACTTGGTATCGGATTGATACCCAAATTTGTGGTATAATCCAAAACTAATTTAAAGTATCAAACTGAAGAATGAGTGATTACATTTTAACAGAAGTGTAGACAGAACATGTTAAAACGGAAAGTAAGTAGATCTTAACAGTAAATGAACTAGTAGATAATTTATTTTCTACCACTTGTCCTTAATAATGTTGACAAAATAACAGAATGATAAATGACACAATATGTTGTTGCATACATCAGCAGACTAATTAGGAGCCATTGTCTGTTTGCTTACTACTAAAAGACAAGTTGTCTAGTATTTTCACTATTTTATTCAAGGACTTAACTGCAATAAGAAAAACATATGTTTAATGTACCCTAAGATTTTTTTTTAAAATAAAGCCAATAATGCAATTTTTTGTTGTCCCCTTTATTTAGAATAGTACAGTAATAATTTTAGTACCGGTACCAAAATATTGGTATCGTTACAACACTAATCTCTATACATATTGCGCAGAAGCCGAATAACTGTTGGGTCGATGTCGTTCCCCCATTCCATGTCACACAACACTAATTTGAGTCCAAACGACAAAAGTAAACAGAAATTCCCAAATGTAAAACTTAACAAAGCTCAATGTACATATTGTACACTGTATGTTGAATTGCAATATTACACAACAATTTTAGTAAAAGTGTTAAGTGTGAATTTGCATTGCCATGGAAAAAGGTCTCACCTTGCACATGCTTATGTGATGGAGGATGAAAACGACTAATGTGCCTCCCAGCACCAGTCCTCCCATCAGAGCTGCTGCATATTTCAGGCCACGTCCCTGTCCGACCCCTGTAGAGCCAGGAGCCTCTGGGCCTACGACCACCTTGACCAGGGTCTGCTGCTCTTTTCTTCCGTGTTGTCTCTCCATTAGTGTCAGCAAAGATTCCTTGTTGTGTTTGGCATAATGTGCTCATGCTCATTATAAAGCTATTGTCACACCCACTTTTTCTACTTGAGCAATAAAACAAATAGAGAGGAAGACGCAGTCCACCCACGCGAAACGAGTCTCATAAAATGCAACAATACTACAAAGGGAATGTACGCTATTTACTTTGAACTAACCGACTCAAGGACAGACGGCTGCTATTTTTATCAGATGAATTACAAGACGTAGTTTGGTGCAGCAGTGATAGAGTGGAGGCACACAATAATAATAATAGAAAATCCTATGACTGGAAACCACTATTTGTTTTGGCTGGTTCACTAGTGTCTAAGCTTGTGTATTTATTTAGCTGTTCTAAACTAGTGACTAACTGATAAAGGTAACTAGAAAAGGGAATTCCTGAAATGCTGACAGAATGTACTATGAATGTTTGAATGGTTTGAATGTCGAAGAGCTGATGCTGAACGGTAATGTGAATGGAGTGTAGGGTGAATGTATTAATGGTTTGAATGTTGAAACACTGAAATGGTGTGGATGTTGAGTTTGAATTTCCAGGAAAACCGGAATTTGGTTTGGAACTTGGGAAAGTGTTAGTTTGAATGTCCAGGATGAGTGGAATGTGTTGATGTTGGAATGGTTTGAATATGTTGATAATGTTGTCGATGTTAGATCTGTCTTGTTGTTGTTGTTGGGGACAAATGTTGTAAATTAGCTTTAGCTACAAACACTATGATGCATACATTGGATAACTGTTTCAGATATATATGTTTATGTATCTGTCCCTATTTCAAGTACACCTTTATTTATATATATATATATATATTTATATTTATATATATATATATAAATGTGGGACTTGTGCAGCTTGGACATTGGGAACTTCCTGGGAATTTGGGGTGAAGCGGGATTTTTTGAAAATGATTAGGAGCATGAATGTCCTAAATGAGCTGAATTGGTTGGTTTTACAATTGTTTAAATAGGCAAGATTTGATTTTTGATTTTTATTAAGGATCCTCATATGCTGGTTCCCACACCAAACCCATTAGTTTTCCTGGGATCCACAAAATCGATACATTTACAAGTAAAAGCATATAGTTGGAACTACACAATTTAGAAAAAAATAAAAGCATCAACAAGCAAACAGTTTACAGTCACAGAAGAATAATTACCATATAAATATAACTACACAATACAAAACCAAACAATCAACAAGCAAACTAATTTACAGACTCCAATAAAACATTACTTTCCTTTTTGCGTCATCAGCGTTCCTGTTCTGTAATCCCGTACACTGTATGTTTGTGTAATCTTGAACGGGTTTGTGCTGAAAACATAGTTTCGTTGTACTTGTTGTAATGACAATAAAGACCTACCATATCCTATCCTTTTAAAAACCTGTTCACTTTCAATGCCGGTGAGAATTCGAGGCAGGTTATTTCAGAGCGATAGAGATCTGTAGATAAAATATTTCTGCAAAACATTCTTCCTGGGACGAGGGAGTACAAAATACCTCTCACTAGGCTTCCTGGTATTGTGATTATGTATAGTGCTACTGTAAACTATTTGGGCCATGCGAAAAGCAGGAGTTTTACTACTGGTTACTGATTTGAACAACATTACAGTATTATCTGACAACATGTTCTGCACTGTTAGCCAGGAAAGAGAAGGATGCATTTGGTTAACATTGGTTCTTAGTGAACAACCCAGAACCAGCCTTGCTGCTCTATTCTGGACAATCTGGAGCTAACTGATCCCACCACTTGCTGCAGACGCCCAGAATGTAGAACAATAGTCCAAATGACACGAGACTAAATTCTTAACAATCTGGCAGAAGAGGTTGATCAACAAGGAATGTTGAAGTACTAGAGAATTTTGGGAAAATCTGGAATTTTTTTGGATTTGGAAAAAGAGAAGCTTGAATTTCCAGAATGGTGGTGTATATTGAAGGTGGAAATGGTGAAAGTTGGAAAAATTGCCAATTCATTTTGAATGGGGAAAATGCCAAAAAAAAAGGAAGTAATTACGGGAAATCCGGGAATTTTTTGTAGAATTTTTGAAGTAGAGCACACAATTCCTGAAATGGCTGAATATTTAGAAGGAGGAACAGTTTGAATCAGATAAAAAAAAATTGGAAGTTGTGGAACTTTGAAGCATGTCCTATTGATTTTAATGGGAATATCAGAAAAAATGGGAATTCTGGGAAAAGCAGGAATTTTTGGAATATGGTAAACTTGAATGGTCTAAATGAGCTGAAATGGTTGGTGTTGAAATTTTTTAAATCGGTCGAGAAATGTTGAAATAGTAACATGTTAGAGAAATGGTATTACAGAATTCCTGGAATTTCGGGAAAACCAGGAATTTTTCCGGTTGAAAAAACAACTTTGTTTTTTTGTCCTGATTAATAGGAATGTTATGACGGTGGGACGGTTGAAATGGGTTGGAAAAATGTGGAAAAAGACATCGCCAGAAAAAAAGGGTGGAAATTAGGCTTTGGAAAACCAGGAATTCTGGAAAATCCTGGAATGTTTTTGAACTTAAAAAAGGGGAAGTTTGAATTACCAGAATGGTGGAATATGTTGAAGGTGGTGGAATGGTTTGAAATGGTTGAAAAAATGTGGAAATGGTGGAAGTTTGAAAAATGGCCGATTTATTTTGAATGGGAAAAATGTCCCGGAAAAACTGGAATTCTGGGAAATCTGGGAATTTTTGGAATTTGTCAAGAGAAAGCCTGCAATTCCCGAATAGACTAAACAGTTTGAAGTTGGAACGGTTTGAACTGGGTGAAAAATCCAGAATGTGTAGAATGCGCCAAACCCTGGAGAAGAATAATAGTAATAAGTTTAAATTGTGAATTTTGGTGTAGAAAACCATGTGTGAATGCTTTGGAGCATTCACACAATTAAGTAGTGGCGTAATGGAAAAACGGCACATATATTCGTATTGTGATTTTGCGTAAATTGTGTCCGATAGAAGCTCTTGGATGAACAGCTTTTGTGTTACCACCTGTTGACAGTGCATCAGCAGCTATACAAACAAGCGGGGCTTTACAATACATTCCAAAAGCCAAGAAGTGTTTCTTACGTCATGCATTTACTTGGTAATTAAATACAAGCAGTCACAAAAGGTGATGTGTTTGTGGCAGAAGCGGCGATCCAGAAATGTACACAACATTCAAAATAATGTTAACCAAGGGTGTCAAAGTGCCATTCTGGGTCCAATTTGGAACCATGGCTCTTTTTTTTTTTTTTTTTTTGGGCCCTGTTCCACATTGTACATATTTATTAGAAAGAAAAGAGTAAGTAAACGAATAAAAAGCTGAAATGTTGATCTAATGACTAAAAATAACACAATATTTTTTTAAGTATTTAAATATAAAAGTGCGACTGTGCAATAAACAAAGTGACCGTCAGCAGAAAAATTTGGACAATCCTGACAAACTATTAAAGCCTCACTTCAGCCAATAAAAAAACTGACATTCCTAAACATAAGCTACTGTGGAACAATTTCCCTTGTGGATCATTAAAGTTTGTCTAAGTCTTGGATAAAGCAACTATTAAGTTCACTTTCCCAAAAATGGACCTTGGAAATTATGACATGACATATATTGATAGTTTTTTTTAATGCAAGATCTGTACTGATTGGATAAGTCAGTGGTGTCCAAACTTTTTCCACCAAGGGCCGAATACTGAAAAGTCAAAACAGACATCAGCCATCATGATATCTATTTTTTTATTTTAAAATAAAAAATGCTATAAACACACGCTCTACACTTTCATGTAAAATGTAATAACCGTACGGTTATTAGTATCAGCATTTCAGTTTTTTTCATTACAATACTTATTTGGTCTTTTTTGTCTTTATTGTTTTGTTTGATTTTATCTCTGTAATATGTGGTGGCCCAAGAAAACTTGAGCCGCGGGTCGCAAATGGCCCGCAGGCCACACTTTGGACACCCCTTGGCTAAGTAGTTATTCTAAAAGTGGGGCACAAGCTGAACCTTGAAGATGCTGTAAATACCGTCACACCCCTAGTAGTTAGCGAGCAGGTATATCAGCATATTTGCAGTCGTGGTCAAAAGTTTACATACTGTACACTTGTGAAGGACATAATGTCATGGCTGTCTTGAGTTTCCAATACTTTCTACAACTCTTATTTTTTTGTCATAGAGTGATTGCAGCACGGGGGACAGGGGTTAGTGCATGTGCCTCACAATACGAAGGTCCTGAGTTGTCCTGGGTTCAATCCTGGGCTTGGGATTTTTCTGTGTGGAGTTTACATGTTCTCCCCGTGACTTTGTGGGTTCCCTCCGGGTACTCCGGCTTCCTCCTACTTCCACAAACATGCACCTGGGGATATGTTGATTGGCAACACTAAATTGGCCCTAGTGTGTGAATGTTGTCTGTCTATTTGTGTTGGCCCTGCGATGAGTTGGCGACTTATCCAGGGTGTACACGGCCTTCCGCCCGAATGCAGTTGAGATTGGCTCCAGGGACAAGCGGTAAAAAATGGATGGATGGATGGATGATTGCAGCACATACCCAATTTTTGTTTCATCTGACATCACATGGACAAAGATAAGACCTCCTGGAGGAAAGTTCTGTGGTCAGATGAAACAAAAAATGTGCTGTTTGGCCACAATACCCAGCAATATGTTTGGAGTAGAAAAGGTAAGGCCTTTTAATCCCAGGAACTCCATTCTTACCGTCAAGCATGGTAGTGGTAGTATTATGCTCTGGGTCTGTTTCGCTACCAATGGATCTGGTGTTTTACAGAGTAAATGGGACAATGAAAAAGGAGGATTACCTCGAAAGTCTTCAGGAAAACCTAAAAAATGCAGCCCGAAGATTGGGTCTTGGGTTTTGTTGGGTGTTCCTACAGGACAACATGTCAAAAGTGGTCAAGGAATGGCTAAATCAGGCTAGAATTAAGGTTTTAGAATGGCCTTCCCAAAGTCCTGACTTAAACGTGTGGACTATGCTGAAGAACAATTCCATGTCAGAAAACCAACACATTTAGCTGAACTGCACCAATTTTGTCAAGAGGAATGGTCAACAATTCAACCAGAAGCTTGTGGATGGCTACCAAAAGCACCTTATTGCAGTGAAACTTAACATTGCTGTATGTATACTTTTGACCCAGTAGATTTGCTCACTTTTTCAGTAGACCCATAATAAATTTATAGAAGAACCAAACTTCATGAATGTTTTTGTGACCAAAAAGTATGTGCTCAAATCACTCTACCACAAAAAAATAAGAGTTGTAGAAAGGATTGGAAACTCAAGACAGCCATGAGATTACGTTATTTACAAGTGTATGAAAACTTTATTTTGCCCACGAAGGTATGTGAGTAAGCTAGTTTGTTTATGTCCTGTAGAACGATCT